>NW_026732733.1:125000-182500 GCF_028476545.2 Physella acuta | reverse complement strand
ATTAGGGCTAGGGTTAGGGATAGGATTAGGGTTAGGGATAGGATTAGGGCTAGGGCTAGGGTTAGGGATAGGATTAGGGCTAGGGTTAGGGATAGGGTTAGGGGTAGGATAAGGGTTGGTCTTAGGTTTCTGCAGTTGTAAACACACGCATGCGCAGTACCATCGAAAACATCGTCGTAGTTTCTCTCCATTGCGCATGCGTATCTTTTTCCGGCTAGCATCGGCCGAATATTTAAGCAAGCATGCGTAAAAAATTCGGGTATTAATTTTCTTTTCATCTATGTTGTATAGAACAGAGATGGAACTGTCGTACAGCCGAGCCCCGTTATGTGGGATAAAAATGGCTCTAAAACTTTTAGGGGCCCAAAAAAAGTCAACAACTTAATGTTTTTTTAATTTATAGAAAATTTTCTTGTATTGTTTTTTTTTACTTTCTTTATATTTCTTTTTTAAAAACCATGGTTTTTGCTATAAGATCCCCCTTAGTTTCACAAGTAGGCCTATATATATGTATACGAATTGCGAGAAAGGGGAGTTAGGGCTCTATTTTTAGCTCCGCCACTCTTTTAGAATGTGTAAAAATTTAATATTCTACACTTCTTTTATGGCATGCAAGGATATAAAGAATCTTCCCCTTCCTTTCTCTGAGATCCACTGACCAAAAACAACACTTGGCCAAACAACTATTTTCTTGGCATTTTTTTTTTAAATTCCTACCACGACAATCCAGCGTCTCCACCGACCACCATGCAAACTTCGCGTTTCTCTAGCGCTGTCTCGTTGTATTCTATTTGCCAATCATATTGTGGGCCTCCATTCCCCCTCTCACTTCTTTCAAGTTGTATTGGTGTATCACTAAAACGACTGTATGGCTGTTTATCTCTCTTGTCATGTTTTCGAGTCAAATAGTCGAAACTAAATCAGTACAAGCTTTTAATCACGTGAATAAATACACATTTTACTTCTGTATAAAATCTTTTAATTCTTTTGCAAACCCAACAAAAAAATACAACCATTCTTCGACTATTTTTCGCGTTTAGAATTCACAAATTAAATTATACCTACCAATTTTTTTATATTTGCTACTTTTTTCATATTTTCAGTGGTAGAAAGAAAAGATCTACAAGAGATTTGATGGAATCAGCTTAAAAGTAAAAAACGTAACAAGAAATAGAAACCCAATAAAGAAATTAGAAATTAAACATAATATTTTGTAACGTTCATTGTTAATAAATTGAAAATCAACTTACTATAATCGGACTGTTTAAAAATAAGTTGATGGTAAAAAGCTGTTTTATTTTAAATAAACAATAGTAAAACTAATGTTTTATTGTTTAATATATCCTTACAAACAAATAATATTTAAGTAGATTAATACTTATCAACGATAAATAGACGACCTTGTAAAGTGTTTGTTAATAAATTATCTTTTCGCCGTCCTCGTGAGTCAATGGTCACGCGCTGGTTTTATATCTGGGGTCGCCAAACTACCGTAGTACGGCCCGCGTTCCGGATGTGGCCCGTGAGGTCCTATCATCCGGCCCGCGGAGACTTTTTTGTACACGGAAAAAAACGTTTGTTGGTGATGGCTGAGGAACTTTGCTCAGAAAAATCACGACATGCCTAGAAACAAATTGGCCCCCGAACTGAAATTTGATAATTAATGCGGCCCTCGGACTAAAAAGTTTCGAGACCCCTGTTTTTCCCACGTTTTCTTTAACTTGCTTTCGTCTCTGTTTTTCCAATCAAATCTTGCGATCGAAATTTCTGGCACTTCCCGGTTAGCTAGCGCGCTGAAATTTTCAGGGAAGCTTTTTTTTTTGATGACAATAGAATATTCAATTGTTATTATTACTAAATTGATCCATGGAAACATTTTATTGAGCATTTTAGACCGCTATATAATTGTAGTAAAAACGTGGGGAAAAAGGGACATCACCCAGCAACTGTAATTTGATAAAAACAAGGTTCGGTACTCTCCCTCTTTTTGCTTACTGAGTAGTGTTCAAACAACCGTAACAACTGGTGGCCAGTATGGGGGAGACGATATGGTCGAGTGGTTGGGCACACGATTGCTATCCCACTCGACACGGGTTCAAATCTATGTCTTCTAGTCAGTAACGTATTCACACAACGTGTTTTTACGAGTTGTCTTTTTACGAGTTGCCTTCGTTTACCCAAAAAAAAGTGAAAAGATAAAATCGATAGCAAGATTTTAATGCAAACAGACAAAGACTAAAAAATAGAAAATAATAATCATTAAAATAGTTTTAAAAAACCCACGTTTTCTGATTGAACTAAAAAGTAGCAAATAAATGCTATACATAACAATAATGCAAGCGATCACTCTACTATAAGCGATCAAAAACGTGGGGCGCCGTGATTTTCTTACAGTTTCTAATACTGTTGACTCTCTACAAGCTCCCTAATAAAAGTCAATAGTATTATCTAATCAATAGTAATATAACTTTTACTTCGGCGCCCCACGTTTTTCATCGCTTATAGTAGAGTGATCGCTTGCATTATTGTTATGTATAGCATTTATTTTCTACTTTTTAGTTCAATCAGAAAACGTGGGTTTTTTAAAAACTTTTTAAATGATTATTATTATACTATCCAAACACTAAAAGACAAAAATAAATGTTACTAAAGATAATGTCTACCTTGGTACCGAACTCGTGACTTGCGTGTTACCATCCTGTTGTTCAGTGTTCAGACTTTTTCTCCGGGGGGGCCTCTTGAAATTTTCGGGGGGGGGGGGGGGGGCGGTAGACTTTTTTCAAGGGGGGGGGGGGCGGACACTGTTAAAAGTATATATTTTCTATATAAAATTATATAAATTTCATTTCGTCCGGGGGGCGGTAAAAAAAATTTCGGGGGGGGGGGGGCTTCGCTTCCCCCCCCCCCCCCCCCCCCCCGAAGAGATGCCTGGAAGAAACTCTGCTGTTGTTGGACCACGATTTGAAAATAAGCTACCTAGAGATCTGCCTTCGCTACAGCACAAAGCTTTCAATTATCATCCTGCAAGTGCTCATTTTGTTGTTAAAAACGATTTGTAATATTAACAAAAAAGTCTGTCTGTGTGACGTAATAAGCTGTCAAAATAAATGAATAAATATGATTTTTGTTTTATTTATAGAAAGATTGCGCTACGGCAACAACTATAATCAAACACCGGTTAAATGAAAAATGTAAATGAAAAAGTTGTACTTAAACTAAAAGTTGAAGTCTTCGCTTGATACGCCTAGCTATAATATATATATATATATATATATATATATATATATATATATATATATATATATATATATATATATATATATATATATATAGTGCATTCGATCGTTCTAAATAGAATCCTACAATATTGACACGGTGCTACACGACATTTGATGGAGCGTCCGAGGCTTTTGTAAACAAGTTAATAAAAAGTCTAGTGACATTTTAATCGCAATTTCCTTATGTTATCCATAACAATTTTTAATTTTTTGTGACCGAATGAAAGGATAAAAAAAAGACAACTATATTAACCTATATCAACGGAAATAGTTTTATTTTAACGAGTAGGCCTACACGATGCTCAGTTTAAAAAAGTAGTAAATATCATCCTAGGCCAATCGATGCTCAGTTTAAATGTTCTTAATTAATTTTTTGTGACCGAACGAAAGGATATTTTTGAAAACTTTCTTCGGCAATATTGTTGTAAATTATGTCAGGAATCGATTGGTAAATATTTCAAGTCGCTAAGTGGTCTGGTTGCCGAGATATGGACCAAAAACTGCATTTGTTCGAGGTTTTTTGGCTTTTCCGGGAAATCCAGAAAGGAATTCCGGGAATTTTTTTGGCCCACAATCATCCTCGGAACTTGCTTAACATATTTGCTTTTGGAACTAGTCCTCGATATTGCTTCATCGAGGAGGAGATACGACTTAAAGCTGGGGACACACATCCATCCAGAAATGACGAGTTAATAATCGCAATTGTCCAGTATGGAAATTGCGCCAAAAAACCAAGTTGTAAGGGCTTTTATTTAGCATCATATACTATACTATCCCCAGCCGCCTTTACTTTCCCTAACGTGAGTTAGGTACCCATCAGAGTTGGGTGGACTCAGAGACGGTCTACTGACTTGAACCCGGATTCGAACTCGAGACTTACAATCTACAATAGAAAGACGATTTGAAAATTCCGACCATCTGCATTCTACTTATGACTACAACTACCTATGTATGGAAGAAGTGTCTACCTACACGAACGACATGCATACTAATTTGATGAAATGGCGATAATTCATGTACCATTTTTAATTAAAATAATAAAATTAATCATTTAGATCAGGGGTCTCCAAACTACGACCCGCGGGCCGGATGCGGCCCGCGAGGTCCTCTCATCCGGCCCGCGGAGATCCTTTTGTCCACGAAAAAAAAACGTTTGTTGGTGATGGCTCAGGAACTTTGCCCAGAAAAATCAAAGACATGTCTGGAAGAAACTGGCCCCCGAACTGAAAATTGATAGTTAATGAGGCCCTCGGACTGAAAAGTTTGGAGACCCCTGATTTAGATTATTAGATAAGCAAGGATTATCATTCTAAAATAAATTAAAACATAAAGTGTAATTTGATAAAACCTATTGTTATTGTAACAATCATTACGGTGTTTATTAAACTTTTTATAACGCAGAAAGCATTCAGAGTGAATATGACTTAATCCTTATTACATTCCATAGATCTTCTGAGTTATTGTTTCTCATTTTGTAAACTTAATTAAATGTCAGTAAAATAATCTACAATCCCCTTGCAGTATCTAATTAAATATATGTTATTATGGAAGCTGCGTAGCTGCTAAATTAAACAAAACGTATGTGTGTGCACACGACCCGTGCAACTATGAATAAGAAATGGGTTGTGCATAAATTGAATATATAGACGTGGCGAATTTACGGCAAAGAGGCTCGGTAGTAGGGCGTGGCTAGGATTTGGCTTACGTGTCAGCTTAAAGTTACTTACCTAAAGGAAGAGCAGGAACGGACACATTGCGTGGCGATAGATGATTGTATAAGAAAGAACTCGTTACATTTCCGAACGAAACGTTCGCAAAGTCTTGCATTGATTTAAAGGGAGGAAATACACGGTAAGTGATTGCTTTCATTATATTCAAAATCCTTTCTGAAAATCATTGAATTTAACAAAATAAAAATAAACAATATAAAAGGAGTTGTAATAAAATATGTCCAACGTCGTGAAAATGTAAAACAATATATTAAATATATACCACGCCATGACTGCTGAAAAGGCATTATTTTATATAAAAAATATTTTGTTTGTACTTTAAAATTTAAATGTATTAGGGAGTCGTCCATAAATGACGTCACGCTTTTTATGACGATTTTTACCTCACCCCTTCCCTCCGTCACACGTCATCACAAAAAGCCACACACAGTAGCGTACGCAGGGGGGGGGAGCAGGGGGAGCTGCCGCTCCCCCTCTGGCCATTTTCAGCAAAGTGGCGCCTTTTTGGAAACTTTTTAAACTCAAAGTTTTAAACAATGATATTTGTTAAAAAAATATTTTTGGTCGGCACATCTATGTAAATCACAAGATTTCTTTTCATGCAGCAATTAACATTATTGTACTAGTCTAGTAGTGTCTCTGTTTACAACATGTATTAACAGCTGCATCAGTTTGCCATTCTAAAAATAACCATTACGATGCATTGCAATGTTTAAAAAACCTCTGCGGTAGTACCACTTGGCAAGAGGGGTGTTAAGTTTAAGGCAACTGTATAATGTATTTGCGTACGAATAATTGAATTAGAAAATGTTATACATAAAACTTCACACATAATTACTTTATATATACAGTTTGAATCGTGTGATTTATTTAAAATAAATTACAATACAGAAGCAAAGACAACTGATGTGGCACCTCTATTTAAATTTACTTATGAGCAAACTGCGTAGTGGTGGGGAAATTTTGACAAGGTCAACAACGTCATCAAGTTAAGTAGTAGTATTCTTACAGTTTGGGCGATAGTGATTACGATTACAAATTATATGAAACAGTTACAACCCCCCTCCCCCATGGACCCCTCTGTAAAAAAAAATATTGTCATAATACCACTGCTACTTATTTAAATCTATTTCTGTAATATATATTTGTGTAATATATATTTGTGTAACATATATGTATGTTTAGAACAGTCATCTAAACACTGACGCTATGTTCACTCTGAGTAGGTTATCTCCCCCCCCCCCACACACACACACACCTCACCACCTCAATTGTGTAGAGCGACATTAATGTCACACCTAGGTATACACTGGGTTGGATAATTGACCTAAAGTGAAGGGACAGTGGTGAATGAAGTTGAACCCCCCCCCCCCCAACCCACCCCGAACTGATCTGTTAAGTACATGTAGAAAAACGCGTAATCATGTACCAAAGTACCATGCTGTCAGAAAATTAGCTTTTTAAACGTAAAACTCTGTAAATATTGTTTTTGCAATTTCCAGTAAAAAGGTGTGTGATGAATACAGTGATCTAATCCATACATATCACTATGTTAAAAAATGATCTTTAAAGAACAATAAAAAGCAGTAGTTAATGATCTGAACTAAAAGGTCGATATTTAGTTAATCGTATGCTGTTATTCCGAATGTTTTTCTATTATATCGAAAAGCGTAGTTTTATACCAACTCTGATTTTAAAAACTTTCACTGATACTTTAGCATTTATGATGACAATATATTAAATTCTGATTATAGACAAAAACATTTTGTAAACACGAATAGTGTAAAACAATTTCAATATATTCTAAAGTAATTATTTATTTGTTTTGACATTTATAATTAAATGTGTAGATATATACTATATTTATATTAAGAGAGTGATTATTTCTCCTATTTTACTTGTCTTAAATAATTTCCCAGGAATTATTATGTAAGAATTTGTTTTTACAAGAATTACAAAACAGATTGTGTTACGTTCATGGTTGTTGGTTCTAGTGTGTGTATATTTTTTTTTTTTGTTTAGATTGATACAATTTTTGTTTTGTCGGCCTACATTGTGTGTTTTTTCTTATTTCTTCAGAGTGCTACTTTCAATCTATGTTACATTATAGCGAAGTAATGACATACAGCTAGTAATTATATATATATATATATATATATATATATATATATATATATATATATATATATATATATATATATATATATAAAATACACGTATAAAGAACGTGTTAAAAATTCGGCGCCTTTTTTTGCTCTTTTCGCTCCCCCTACAACGAAAACCTGGATACGCCTCTGGCCACACACCCCTAAAATGACGTCACACCTCAGCCTACAACCCCCCCCCCTCAATATTTTATTTAAATTTTGATCAATTCCTAAAACGCAAAATAACGGCTATATCTCGTTTTCTAACATTGCTTTTTTATAATGCAAGTGACGTCACACCACCTGAACCTCCCTCCCCCTTCCCCCTCATCAAACACGGCCACAAAACTACGGACCCTCCCCTCCCCCCTACGAGTGTGACGTCCTTTATGGACGACCCTTTATAAGTATATATATATATATATATATATATATATATATATATATATATATATATATATATATATGTGTGTGTGTTTGTGTGTGTGTGTGTGTGTGTGTGTGTATGTATAATGCAATGTATTTGTGTGTCTTTGTTTGTCTTTTACGCATTACTACACCTTTCATCACATCGCCATGAAATTTTTGGGTAGATTTTACACCGTTCATCCGAGTGCCATGAAACTTTGCGAAGATGATAAGAATACACCCGATAAGGATTTTGCGATTAAATAATTCGTTTTGAACAGTTTGATAGACTATGGATAAGATGGGGTATTATAGTCGTTCACTTAATTGAATCAGGCGCGTCGGCCGGCGCCCCGACATGGTGCGATTTGGCGCCCTGAGCCATCTTGTTAGCACTATCACGCCTACGTTTGTTTTAATGAGCACCCTACAACATTGACACGGTGGCACACGACATTTGATGATTAAACCGAGCCTGTGACCGTATACGGCGCCCCTGCAATACAGTAACGGGGGGCTCCCGACAGCGCCCGACACTTGGGCGGCCGCCGGATTGTTTTCTAACTCACTATCACGGAAAGTAGATATCATACACGTGAGGCTTTCATACAGCAGGGCGGTAGTGTGGGCAAACCCGTGCCCGACAAGAAATATAGTGCAGTCATTT
Organism: Physella acuta; assembly: GCF_028476545.2. NCBI lineage: Eukaryota > Metazoa > Mollusca > Gastropoda > Physidae > Physella > Physella acuta. The sequence goes on along the minus strand of NW_026732733.1, from coordinate 174,270 downwards.
TTTTACATTTAAATAGTTCAGTTAGAAAACAAGGTCACACGTCTAAGAATATATGATTGGTACCGCAGAATGATGAAATTCCATCGAACTTTCTTCTGAGACCCATGAAACGCGCGGGAACGGGCACGCTCATTTTGATTATGAAAACTAAATACAACATTTAATAAAAGTACATACCTTCAGTTTTATTGTATTGGTGTAAGGTTGTGGTTGTATAGGGGTTAATGTCGTGGGATTAACGTCAATGGAGGTTTTGTCAATAATTAATAAAGTAATATTAAATTCCCGAGTTACCACAGCGGGTGTTATCCAATCAAGTGACACGACTGAACAATAATAATACCAGTAAGTAAGTAAATACTCTTCTTTAGACCTGGCGACCCAATGGGCAGATGAAGTAGTGTTCATATTTTTCTTGAACCAGGCATAGGAAGAGATATTGTGGACAGCACTATGACCAGCTGTCTTTACTTTCCTTAACGTGAGTTAGGAACCCATCAGTGTTGGGTGAACTCAGTTACGTTCTAAAGACTTGAACCCAGATTCGAACTCGAAACCTTGATTTAGCAGTTGAGCTCTCTACCGCATGACCACGCCGTCCCATAAAGAATATTAATAGTATAATGCAATTTTCGTTCGACCCCCCCCCCCCCACCCCCCCCCCCCCCCCCCCACCATCTTTTGTTAAATGTGATGGTTTAATCTTAAGAAAACCATGAACTGATGATTTGTATTTTGTCCACAGAAAATTCATCATGAACCAGTCACATTTCTGGCTCTTTGTTGCCACCTCTGTTCTGTTTGTGATGTTATCACAGTCATCTTTCTTGGATAACTTGGATAAATTAAGGTGCTTGATTTACATTAAATACTCTTGATATCAACGTTTCTTTCACACACATTCTCCTGGAGTGAGGGAGGAAGCATTTGAAGTTTCAGTGGGGGTTTCAAATATTCCGGGGTTGTGAGGGGGGGGGTCGTGGTTTAATGTGTCTATTTTCAATATAAATTATACATTTTTTTTTTGTCTTGGAGGTGGAGAGGGCTTAAGTGTTCTAAAGGCGCAGTTCTATGCTCCCCCAAATCTTCCTACCACCACCCCCCCCCCCACACACACACCTTCACCACCACCAAAAAATGTCTGTAATACTGCTCAGTATTAAGCATTTCTCATTTATACACTTTTTGGACATTTAAGTAAATTTATTATTATTATTTTATTTTTTTTTGCCTGCATAACTTAACCTTAGCCTCAAGTCTAATACATCTTATTTACCAACTAGTCAATTACATTCAAACATTTGAATAGGTAGTATAGTGAAAATCTCATCCAACCATTTTTGCTTACATGGATAAGATGTTATGATTACCATAATCTGTTTTTAATTAGTGGCTAACTTTGTCGCTTAAGGCAATGTGTTATTTCGTGTATGATTTGTCTTGTAATGTGTCATAGTTTGTTTAGCATCTCACTGGGAAACTTACTTTAAACTGAATTCTGACACTGAGGCGAACTAGATTACAATCGAACTTAATAATAACAACATGTTTGTTACTCTAATGTGCTAATGCATACTTCAGGTCGAATCATCCACTGTATTTGTAATAGGCTTGAATAGCTTGTTCCAAATTATCGTTGCCAGAAAGCATATTTTTCAATCAAAATTGAATATTTTATAATATTCGAGAAATAAGTTCAAAATCACTTCCGGTTTTAATAAGGCTAGAAATATTCGAACAAATAATTACCAGTAACATAATCGTAATTTAGCTAACACTTGCATTTTTAATTTGGATTCGTTTAGTAGAGTCAGGGTGTATTGGTGATAGGGGATGTTATATTATTTAATATAGATAAACTACTAGGCTATACTCCATTGACCATTTTTGTGTATTTTATCATGGAAAATAAATGTTGTAATTTTCATTGTTTTACTCTCCCTGGCCACTCCGGTTGACTCCAAGAAGGGTTTTCAGGACTGTTATTTTAAAATATTTGAATAGATACAATAATTAATAGCGGCTTTTCAACGGTTTATATACAATACACAATCATGAAAATGGGTGTATTCTATGGTTCCCAAACAGCTTTAATTTTTAAATATAACTATAATTTTATTGCTTGCTATATTTTTTAAAATATTTTTTTAAAATTTATTATGCATACATAGAATTTCATCTATTTTCTTTCCTATGTGATGAAACTAACATTACCATTAACACAGTAGTGAAAAAAAATATTAAAATATCAAATATTAAATATATCTGAATGATGTCTTGCTTGTAATCTATTATTAAACACTTTCCCAAGCCCTATACAAAAGCGAGAAAGTATTAACATTCAAGAGTTCTTAGCCTGGATTTCATTGGGTGGGAAACGAGTCGGTCGATGTGAAGAGATTGCTTGCGGACTTGTGGGCCCGGATGCGAGGTTGGAACAATGTTTATGTTTGTGTGGTTTTTAAATATATTTTTTTTTAAAATAGCTAATTGTCAAATAAGTGGGCGAAAGTCGAGTATTAATTAATGTTTGTGTGTGCACATTTTGTTTTTATTTATATAATTGAGTCAGTTCAGAACAGTGGCCGACATAGCGTACTACTGAGTCCTGCAAAGCGTGGATGAGGCCCGAAAAGTTGTCTCAAATTTGTAGTTAATTATATATATTATTAGACATAGAAGATACAGACCTTGGTGGACAAATGACTTGGACAGATATTGACATTGAGGTGGCAGGACAAAATTTCCGAATATAGAATTACAGAGCAAGACAGGGCAGGAGCTTGCAGTTATCTATATATATATATATATATATATATATATATATATATATATATATATATATATGAAAAGCAATGTATGTTTTTGTGTCTGTCTGTCTGTCTTTTATGCATTACTACACCTCTCATCACATCGCCTTGAAACTTTGGGAAGTTGTTGAGAATACTCCTGGCGAGTTTTCTTCGAAAAAAAAAATTTCAAATACGCAGGGTGGCACCCCGGCAGGGCGCGATTTGTTTTCTCTCTATATACGGTATATAAAAAATAATAAGTCGATTTCATTTTCATACCATTCATCCAATCGATATAAAACTTTGGGGAGTTCATTTGAACACTCCAGGAAAGGGTTCAGTAAAAAAAAAAATCATTTTTAATTTCACAAGGGCGGCGCCACGGGAGGTGCGATTTTTCTCTATACACAGTATTTAAAAAATAAAAGACGATTTTGGTTTGACACCATTCGTCCGATCGCCATCAAACTTAAGGGAGTTGACGAATACTCCCGAGAAGGTTTCTGGGGTGGAAGAGGGGGTGGTGGTGGGTGGGTGGTGGTGGGAGGGGGATTTGATTTTGCATGGGCGGCCCCGCGGCAGGATGCGATTGGGCGCCCTAGTTTTTCCCGTGAGCGCTATGGCGCTATGGTCTAAACAGTGTGATAGACAATGGATAGGATGGGGCGTTACAAACGCTCACTAAATTGAAACAGGCGTGTCAGCCGACGTCCCGATATTTATGATCCAAGCGCAGGCATTGTTTACATTTAAATAACTCACTTTTAGAAAACAAGGTCATGCGTCTAAGAATATAAGATTGGTAACGAATGGATGAAACCCATCTTATATATTTCGTCGGACTTTCTTCTATTCCCGCGGCAACGCGCGGGGACGGGTACGCTAGTAGTTAAATAAGAAATTGGGTAGCTTCCATTTAGGAAAAACGGCCTATGACCAAAAAGCATTCAGTCAAGTGTTTTTCGGGTGAACGGTCGCCTCCCAATTTCAATGGGTGGTTGTTGAAACTTTCAAGATGCGTTAGTATCCAATCACATCGCAAGAATATCACATTTTTTTATTTAATTAGACATTAAATTAGTCGTTAAAATGTATTTAAAACATTACTTACTTCAAAAATAAAAAGGGAGATAACAAGTATAAATATTAGCAATAGCCCGATCAGGTTAGCCGACACACTAAATTGCTAGTCACGATTGGTTGAGGTTTTTTTGACCGAAAGTCGACAGCGGACTAGAAGGGTAAGGTAATGTTCTTTTAGAGATCACAAGCGAATGATTGTGTTTCAAGCAACAATTTTTGCCGTAGATCTAGGTGATACATAAATAGTCAGGTTATCTCCCCTTCTAAGTACGCATACGTGAAAAAAACGGTGATCAACAGCATTTAATTTTGATATACCCTTTTTTATAATTGAATTAAGTAATTTAAAATTAATTATTAATCACCAACAAAATGGCTAATATATTAAACAATAGATATTCTTGCATTGTTGCCTGAGTCGAATGTATCCTAAAAGTCGGAACGCAATCGTGTGTCAAAATTAAGTTATACATTTTTTTACAACCCACACTAAAAATACAACAGACATTGTGAAAAGCGTATAATTATCAGTAACGTACACATTTAACGCTTCACCAGAAATTATTTAAATCTTTAAAATTACGCCGTTTTTTACTTTCTCGTATATACGAAGTATAGAGAAAGTATTGTAATCGTGCAAAAAAAAAAATCGAGATTTTTACAGATCTCGACGTTTTACACCTCACTGATACGGAAAAACATAATTTTGCAATCTTGTCCGTATGTCTGTGTGTGTGTGTGTGTGTGTGTGTCTGTGTGTCCGTGTGTAAACATGATAACTTGAGTACCGTTACAGCTAGGTTGATGAAATTTCATATATAAGTATTTTATCAAAATCGTAGATCCGTATCAACTTTCGAGCGATTTCCGATAACCGGAAGTGGTACTTTTCCTACTTTGAATTTTTCAAAAGCCTATAACTTGAGTACTATTTCAGATAGATAAATGAAATTTTACATGTAAGTAAAAGATCTAATTCTCTACCTTCTGTAAAATTTTGAGTAATTTCCGTTGACTGGAAGTAGTAATTTACGCTACTTCCGATTTCTCAAAAAACTAATGTAAATTTTAAAAGTACTAGTAATATTGCGCACTATTATGCGCTTTTTTATTTGGCGTTCACTTGGTGTGCAATTAATTTGTCTACGAGATTTTATTCTATTTTTAAAACTTTAAGTATTTAAAATGGATTAAAAATCATGTCTATAGCCCGAGTTCCCATCCCCTGTTATTTTATATAAGAATATTCGAGAAAGTTTAGGGGAGATCACTCCCGGTTTATTTCATACTACTACTCTAAATTATACAGTCTGTTTGTTTTTGTTTTTTTACTTTCTCGTATATACGAAGTAGGCCTATAGAGAAAGTCTTGTAATCGTGCAAAAAAAAAAATCGAGATTTTTACAAATCTCGACGTTTTACACCTCACTGATACGGAAAAACATAATTTTGCAATCTTGTCCGTATGTCTGTGTGTCTGTCTGTCTGTCTGTCTGTCCGTGTGTAAACACGATAACTTGAGTACCGTTACAGCTAGGTTGATGAAATTTCATATATAAGTATTTTATCAAAATCGTAGATCCGTATCAACTTTTGAGCGATTTCCGATAACCGGAAGTGGTACTTTTCCTACTTTGAAATTTTCAAAAGCCTATAACTTGAGTACTATTTCAGATAGATAAACGAAATTTCACATGTAAGTAAAAGATCTAATTCTCTACCCTCTGTTAAATTTTGAGTCATTTCCGTTGAAAGGAAGTAGTAATTTACGCTACTTCCGATTTCTCAAAAAACTAATGTAAATTTTAAAAGTACTAATAATATTGCGCACTATTATGCGCTTTTTTATTTGGCGTTCACTTGGTGTGCAATTAATTTGTCTACGAGATTCTATTCTATTTTTAAAACTTTAAGTATTTAAAATGGATTGAAAATCATGTCTATAGCCCGAGTTCTCATCCCCTGTTATTTTATATAAAAATATTCGAGAAAGTTTAGGGGAGATCACTCCCGGTTTATTTCATACTACTACTCTAAATTATACAGTCTGTTGTTTTTTTTATTTATTGGCTACACTTTCATATTTTCAGTGGCAAAAAGAAAAGAGCTGCAAGAGCATTGAAGGAATCAGTGCAAGCGTAAAAACTTGAACAGGAAAATTCCTCAGAGAAGTTACACACACCGACAACTACATTCGATGAGATTTAAATAAATATTAGATACTTTTATCAGAATTAAACAATGCAATTTTTTTTTAGTTTATTGGTCATTAATTGGATAAAAAATGAATGCATTTCAGACATTGTTTACAACTAAGTATGTAGTGAAAATAAAATTTAATTTTAAAATAAATAATCTATATACTACTACTAAGGCTCAGCTTTGTTTATGCTTTAAATATGTATATATATATATATATATATATATATATATATATATATATATATATATATATATATATATATATATATATATATATATATATATATATATCGCTAGATCTGAAGATCTGTTAGATTTCTAAAATGTGATAATAATATAATCCAAAGCATTTATTTACACAAAAATATATTTAAAGAAGTTTTTAAAATTAAGAATCGTCTTCGATTATATTAATATTTAATTATAAAAGCAAATAACTTTGACTAAATTGTGTCTCGTGCCGTAGGTGATCCTCTCTATAACAAAGATGCTCGTCTAATGTGTATATATGATAGGGGCCAGTTAAAAGTTTAATGCGTTATAATCTCTTATCCTAAAAAATACGTGTAATTGTTACTTCTATTAGGGTCCAACAATACGCTCAACCGATCTTCTAATTCGGTGAGAATTTTTTAGCTCTGTCGTAGGAAAAGTATAATGTACGTCAAATTAATGTTAATTAGTCAAAACAGAGAAAAGTATAAAAACACAAAGAATAATTGAAATTATTTTTTTAAATAACTGTTGCAGGCCTTAAATATTTTATATAAATACATATTTCTTAGCAATGGAATAGATTAATCGGGACATAATTTGGCCTAATTAAAAAACAATATGTGGTTTATGTTTTTTATTTGTCCATTTATTGTTTTCCGTAATACCAGAACAAAGTGATTTTCGCTTTTTAAAATTGAATTTTTGTTTAAACAACAATATCTTTCTATAACGATTAATAAAGTACAATCTGTTTTATTCTAAATATATTTTAAAAATTAATAATTAAAAAAAAATATCATTTAGAAAAATACATTTTTTAAAATAAATTCATTACGAAAACTATCTGAAATAACAATCCCTTTATCAAAACACGTTTGCTTTGCTGGCCATCTTTGTAATATTCATTTCATCATTTTTTCTTTCTCGTATACGAAGTAGGTGTATAGAGGAAGTATTTTAATCGTGCAAAAAAAAATTGAGATTTTTTACAAATCTCGACGTTTTAGACTTCACTGGGTTGGAAAAACATAGTTTTGCAATTTTGTACGTATGACTGTGTGTGTGTGTGTATGTGTGTATGTATGTGTGTCTATGTAATTCTGTATCAACTTTTCAGCGATTTTCGGTAACCGGAAGTGGAACGTATTCTACTTTTATTTTTTTCAAAAGCCTATAACTTAAGTACAGTTTCAGATAGATAAATGAAATTTCACATATAAGTAAAAGATCTAATTGTCTACCTTTTATCGATTTTTGAGTGATTTCTGTTGACTAGAAGTAGTAATTTAAGTTATTTCTGATTTCTCAAAAAACGCAAGTGATTTTATAAAGTACTGATAATATTCCGCACTATTATACACATAATGTTTGGTATTCACTTGGTGTGCAATTCTTTTTCTACGAGATTCTATTCTATTTTTAAAAATTTAAGTAATTAAAAAGGATTAAAAATCATGTCTATATCCAGAGTTGCCATCTCCCGTAGTGTTATATTAAAATATTCGAGAAGGTTAAGGGGAGATCACTCCTTTTTTAAAAAACAAGTATTATTAAAACAAAAGTTTATGTTGTTGAGTGTATCGTTACCAGAAAACAATAAAAAAGTATATTCAACTCTTGTAGAACAGATTTGAGGTTCCAAACGCTTTTTCTCCGAGTCAGGTCAATGCACCATATTGTAAATATCTTTATTGAGTTTAGTATATTGTATAACCTAGACAAGACAGTCTCCCCATGTGATGTAACCAGCAGTCATGATGACAATGAGAAAATATAATTCTTGTTTAATATGTTTTATTTGATCACACAAAAATGTATCGTACTTTATCCAGCCGTCGTGCAACCGTTCCAATCAAACACATTAATTATTACTGTATTGTTAAATAGTTTAAACAATTCATTACAATCATCACATTAAAAAACTATATTGTAAATTTAAAAATGTGTATATTTGTAAAATATGACCGATGTCTTACAAAGCTCTAGTTTTCTAAACAACCATAGAATCAATTTGGGAATAATTATATATTGCCAAGTCACGGGAATGGTTATTAACAAATTAGTTATATATTTTAAAATACAGCAGTAACAATTCAAAATGTAATAATTTTAATATATATATATATATATATATATATATATATATATATATATATATATATATTGCTATTACAACCGTTATTCTTTAGTTTTTATAAACATTTAGTTAACGAGAGACAAATGTTACTAGAATAAAGAGAAAAATAAGAATAAAAAAAACAACACCAAAGTCAGCACTAACAATGGGCTACATGTTACAAAACTTGGCTGAATATTTTCTTACATATTTACATACACAATTCTTGGTCGAAAGACACAGAAGTCTTTTTTTTCCTCGAATATTGAAAACAAAAAATGTCTGGGCTTTGCAAAAAAAAAAAATAATAATAATAAAGACTTGACTCAAAGACAGATGCACGTTTTGTTGGTTAAATAATTCAGTATGGTTTTAGCTTTTTTATTTTTACAGACTCGAATAATAAAATACAAACAAAATCTTAAAATAATGCTGAAAATGTAAAGTGCAAAAAAAAAATTAATTTTAGTCTGAATGAATACATATTCGCGTGGTGTTCTTTATCATCGCAATGACGTGACCTCCGAGCTTTGACCTACAGAGTTGAAATATCCACGCCAACGGAATGGACCTTGACCATGTTGCCGCCTTCTGCCTGGGGCTGGGAGCTGGGCGTCCTGTCTCGTCTGATGGAGGTTCGAACCATCTCCTTCAGCCTGTCCAGGGCAGACAGGTGTCTGGCTGGCTGCTCGACCATCTCGCTGATGAACTGAATGGAAGGCACCTTGTGCATGCCCGCCTCTTTTGCCTCCAGTCGCGCTGATTTACCATCGTCAAAGGCGAATCCTTTGTTCGTGTATCCTTATGAGATTTAAAATATTTAAATTTGAATTACTTCTAAATAAATATACAATATCGAAGTATAACGGGGTGGGTAATGCAGGACCAAAATCATACATGATAAGATCCTAAACTTTTATCGATATGGGTCTCCTTAAAAGACCATATATTGTTTGTCAGTGCCAAATATTTTCCGCTTTTAATAAAACGTTGTTTGTCGACAACAACAAAAAGTGTGAATATAACTGTTGATGAAAGAGGACTGGGCTTCTACCACGATTTGAAATTTTTAAAAAAAAATCTGTTTATATAAATATCAAAGTGTGTGTGTTGTGTGTGTGTGTTTGTCTTGTATGCATTACTACACCTTTCATCCGAAGTTGTTGGGGGAAAAAATTTGCAATTTCGCAAGGGCGGCGCCCTGCCAGGGCTCGATTCGTTTCTTCTCTATATACTGTATACATAAATATAACTCGATTGCAGCTTGACACCGTTTATCCGATTGCAATGAAACTTTGGGGAGTTGATGAGAATACTCCATGGGCAGTGTTTTTTCCAGACTTTTTTTCTCCGGGGGGAGGGCACTTGGAATTTTCGGGGGGGGGGGGGGGGCGATAGACTTTCTTTGGGGGGGAGAGGGATTTTGCAAAAAAATATTCTTTTTAATTTCGCAAGGGCGGCGCACCAGGTGGGTGCGATTCTTCTCTATATTTATGGTATATAAAAATACAAGATGATTTCGGTTTGACGCCGTTTATCTTATCGCCATGAAACTTTGGGGAGTCAATGAAAATACTCCTGAGAAGGTTTCTGCGAAAAAAAAATATTTAATTTCCAATGGGTGGAGTCCGGGATTTAAATCTTCCAAAACAGTGCTCGGTACTGATGCAGGCTGGCTGCGTCTGCTGTACAAATGTAAAGGATGACATGAGTGTTTCAGTCTCTTTTTCAATCAACTAGATTTATACACATTAAAAACGGTTATGTATTACAGCCAATACATTTTATTTGTGAACTCTGTAGCTTTCTGAAAATGTTTTTTCTTGCTTATTAAGTAATTTTAGTATCAGGTCTTCGATTTCTTTAGCTTTTTCATACATCAAAAACTAAAGTAAATTTGTAACAACTATACATTATAAAGTAAAAAGTAAAACAATCATACATCAAAAAGTAAAGTAAAAAGTACATATATCGTAATTAATTTCCATAAACTCGATAAAACACAAGTAAGATAGACTGTTTAAAAGAGTAATTTACTATACAAAAATAAACTACTAAAAACGAATATCCAACCTTGCTCGATTGTTGTAAGCTTTCCGTCCAGACCAATCGTTTTCAACTTCTCCACGTGACCATGTCCGTAAGCTTCACACGGATAGGCTGGTTGGTCGTGACGTGCAATGTCGAGTCCTGATTGGTTAAAATTTATAACTTTTAAATCTCTCACTGATTTATATATTTAAAATTTTCAATATATTTCATCTCTGGTTTAAATTCAATGAGATAAAAATCCCATTATGTGCTGAGATTGCATCGCTTTAAATCACTACAAAATTCTTGAAAATAAATGACGTCACACTCGTAGGGGGAGGGGGGGTCCGTAACTTTGTGACGATGTGTGATGAGGGGGAAGGGGGAGGGTTCAGATGGTGCGACGTCACACTTCTGCATTATAAAAAGCAATTTTAGAAAACGAATTTTAGATGTTATTTCGCGTTTTAGAAAACTTTTTCAATAAATTGTAATAGAAATTGATTAAAATACTCCATTTTGAAAAGATTTTAGAAAAATATCGATATTTAAAAAAAAATGCAACTGCAATTTTGAGTGGGGTTGTAGACTGAGGTGTGACGTTATTTTAAGGGGGATCTGTTTTTTTGTGACGTGTGACAGAGGTGAGGCGGGGGAGGTAAAAACCGTCAAAATGCGTGACATCATTTATGGATGACCCCTATTTTTATATTTCAGTGATTGTTAAACGTTAGATATATCAAAATATCAATTAAGTGTTTTAGGAAAAAGTTTTCACACAATAATCCGTTATATTATAGAATAAATGCAAAACCAGGTTGCATTAACATACGATCAAAACACAGGAAAGTAATATTGCCTTCGACAATGTCTGTGCAATCAATGTATTATTCTTTTAAAATTCTTTTCTTTTTCTAATAAGCGATTGCAAATATATAATAATACCAACCACCAAAAAGAGTAATAAAAAAGAGCTCTTCAGACAAACAAGTTTACCTTTTCTCTCCACTTCCTCCGAAACTCTGAAAATCCCAACGAGCTTGAGAGTCCCGAACAAGATGAACCCCAGACCTGCACTCCAGACGATGATGGATGAGATAGCCACCAGCTGCCAAGCAAGTTGCTGTGGATTTTAGTAATACAGGACTTGATTTTTTTTGTTTTAAATCTAGGTTAATTCATCAAAACCGCGTGATGTCTCTACATGAATATCTCATCCTTCTTAGACCAAGTTCACATTGTAAAAACACAGTTCACTCCCGTTCAATATAATTGTCTAACAAACGACTAGAGAAAAAGATCATCTCCTCCATAAAAAAGCTTGAATTGTCTAACAAATAACTAGAAAAAAATATCTCTTCTATAAAATGCTTGAATTGTCTAACAAATGGCTAGAGAAAAAGATCATCTCCTGCATAAATAGCTTGAATTGTCAAACAAATAACTAGATTGAATTGTTGGAACAAGAAAAAAAACTCGTTCATCCAAACCTTATATTATTAGAACAAAATTTCTTCTTAAAAAAGGGGGGGGGGGATGTTAGGTTACTGGTAGTTAACTAACAGCTACATTTTTGGAAGAGTCTGTTATCGGAAATTGTATTTTCAATCATACACAAAACTTTTTCCTGTTGCCTCTTGCAGACTTTGAATTATCAGAAAGAAAACTCTAAACCATACTAATAGAAATTACATTTTCTGCCTACGGTACATTTTATATTATTAGAAAACAATATCTAGTTTATGTACAAAGTAATTAAAATAAATTTTAAATATTTAAAACAAAGCTCAATTTAATATTATAAATACTTTTCTCATACCATAGCCCTAACCCTAATTTGTGACCCTAAAACATTACAACAGATAGATCTAATACAAACAACATAACACACTCATGTTGAAACGACTATAGGGCTGGTAAGTAGGTCAACAGCCAGTCATATGGCTCATGCAGGTTTTATTGAGCCGTAGAACTGGTTGATGACCTACTTACCAGCCCTATTGCCGGACGGCACCAACACTCAATGTCAACTTACAGCGGCTGAGCGTTTGTCCCAGGCCATAAGAACACCAGACTCGTACTTGAGGACCGCCACAGCGATGGTGCCCCACACTCCGCCTCCAAAGTGGACTAGATAAAGTAAGTAGAAATAAAGTTTTCATTATACATCCTGACAAGTGCTGTAAACTTTACAGTCGTTTCCATTTGTGATACGCGCAACACAAACTTAAAAAAACAAAAATAATAATCTATAACTTAAAATGCAATCTCTCTTAGAGATCATTGTTAAAATTTCATATTAAAATCGACTTTGACAATTAGAAGAAAAAAGCTACACTACTAAAAAAATTACATTTCTTTTTAAAAGAGCATGCAGTAAGTTATTATGGTGCCTAAAAAACGAATTTATAGCATGAGCTTTACCCCACGTAATAAATATAAATGCTACTTTGGTCAATATTTTGTCGAAATTATCATTGTTTTATTTTTTCAAATTTTAATATATTTATTTCATAACCAAGGATTTTGACCAAGTGCCCCCCCCCCCCTTAATAGCTAGAAAATTGTAAAGTTCCCAATAGCGCAGACAGTCCATGGGAAAAATGATGTTAAGTTTATGTTTTTTATGACCTCCGCATAAGAAAGGTTGGGTATACGCCCGAAATACTCAAACCCGTCTTCTGAACACAATTCTTCCAGGTTGGTACTCGTGCGCTCTTACACTCGACCAAGCCGCCAGGACATTACGTTCTTCATGTACCACATGGGTCTCCAAACTTTTCAGCCCGAGGGCCGCATTAACTATCAAATATAAGTTCGGGGGCCAGAGTTTCTTCCAGGCATCTCATTGGGGTGGCATTTTTCCTCAGCCACCTACAACAAACATTTTTTTCCGTGGACTAAAAGATCTCCGAGGGCCGGATGAGAGGACCTCGCGGGCCGCATTCGGCCCGCGGGCCGTAGTTTGGAGACCCCTGATGTACCATAACGCTCACAGCATGAAACAAACCAAAACTTACTCCCAACAGCGTTCAGAGGGTCGTCGATCTCCATCCTCACCATGGCGATCTCCAGACCCTTCATGATAAAACTTGCTACGGCGCCGTTGATGGCCGCACCCCAGGGGCGCAAAACGTTACAGGCGCCACAGACAGAGACCTACAGATACAGCAATAGGTAGCAGAATAAAACGCTTTCATTATGTAGTCTACTAGAAATATGTAAGTAACATAATATATATATATATATATATATATATATATATATATATATATATATATATATATATATATATATATGTATATATATATGTTACTTTTATATTATATATATACATACATATATATGTTACTTTTATATTATACATAAATATATATATATATATATATATATATATATATATATATATATATATATATATATATATATATATATATATATATATATATATATATATGAAGAGAGATAGACCAAGGCCCTAAAAGTCATAAGACAGACGTAATTCTGTCCAAAAGAGCAGTTAATATTTACTGAAGTCTTAGCTTTCTTGATGGGGTTAAATATCACCATGTAATGAAAGGTCAAAGGTTGAAAAGATTAAACTTACCAGTCCGACAAAAGCTCCATTAATGACAGCCAAAATGTTCCAAGTGTTCCCAAAAAGCCCGCATCTGATAAAAGATAATGAATTTGTTAGTTGTTGCCGTTGTGATTCTTTTTCTAAATGTATGTCTCGACAAGGTGCAGGGGCAGTGTTTCTTCCAGCCCCCCCCTCCCCCTTCCGAAAAGATGCCTGGAAGAAACTCTGTGCCGGGGGGGGGGGGTAGGTGTGGAAGAAGGCAAGGACAAAAAAGGTGAAGATGCCTGGATTACATAAATGACGACCTATTCGTGTCATACAGTCACACCGAAGACAACAGAGTACATGACAGATGGCCAGAGGCGTAGCGAGGGGGGGGGGGGGGGCATATGTCCCCGGGCGCTGACCTTAGGGGGGGGGGCGCCAAATTGAAAGTTTGAGGGGGGGTATAAATGAAAAGTCTGAGTGGGGGGGGGGGCGCCAAATTGAAAGTTTGAGGGGGGGGTATAAATGAAAAGTTCGAGGGGGGGTGCAAATGAAAAGTTCGAGGGGGGGGGGGTTGAAAATCGAAAAGATTGTCCCCGGGCGCCGGGTAGGGTCGCTACGCCTCTGCAGATGGCAAAGTGTTGTAGTGGTAACACTGGTGCACCAACGACCCTCGGGGTTATGAGATAGGTTATGTCACCTTTGGTCTGGAATTCAGTTCTTCCGAGAAATAAGCCTTACCTGTGTGTGACAAGGGCGACAAATCCTCCAACACTAGCGGAGATAAGCGTGTTGAAGACCGCCATGCTGATGATACTAGCGTCCCCTGGCTGGGTGATGTGGAGTTGGGAGGCGGCGTTGAAGGCCATGAACCCAAACAGGAGCACGAAGATGCCCAGAGTGGCAAGCTGTTTAGTGCAAGGGAGAAAGAAAACAATATCTTGTTAGCATTTTAGTTTAGCATTGCAGGAATTTTTTTTTAAATTCCGAACTTTTCATCAATCGTGCTGGAAAACAAATATTTTTTTTTTGTAATGAACATATTGTTGCACACTTACGAACTATAATCAGGTCTTGACCCACGTGTCTAGTTTAGAACGAAATGGTCAGTTAAAAGTGATCGAAATTTTAATAGGCAGTTTTGATCCATGACGACAGACAGATTGAAATACAGACAGAAAGACAAACAGAGGAAGCAAGTTTAAATATAAAGATTGTAAAATTTCATCATCTTGGTTATAAAGCACAGTGTTATTCTTCACATTTTTTATTTAGAAAAAAAATACTATTATCATTTACTCTTAAAACGAGTTAAGTTATTAAACTGGTCATTGGGAGATCACGTGATGGGCGCTGAAACTGAAATGAATGGTTACAGAAGAATTTGGTTCACACCAATTGGAGATGTCCACGAGATGTATGCCTATGTGATGAATGAAGTCACGGGTTATTGAATTGGAGGGGGGGGGGGTGTGGGGGAGGGGGGCTTTTCGGCGTCATAGATTTAGGCGCCACCAACCCCCCCCCCACCCCCGACACACACACCTCAAATACACACACACACATCACACACACCTATATATATAAGATTAGGCTATAAATTCCATCTTACGGCAATAGAATGTCCCCTGATTGTGACAGCTGTTCCCGTTTCTTTATGGAATCTTCCAATGCGGGGTCCAAGGAAAAACGTAGCGACAAAGGCTGACGTCCCTCCAACAAGATGGACTAGTCCAGTGCCACCGTAGTCCTGGAGTGGGAGACACAATTTTATCACAATTATCGATACGCTAATGACGATAACACAGACTTCTCAGGAATTGTAACCAAACCTCCTGTGTCAAGCTATGCTGTGAGTACAGTGAGGGTGACACAGACACCAACTCCTACCAGTTCAGACGATAACGTCTCAAAGTAATTGATTGGATCAAAAAACAATTTGAAATCTTATTTACACTTTTGTGTAACTACCTCATAACGAATGTTCCCTATAAAACCAAACCTACCTCATATCGAATGGTCTCCATCAGATTTACTTCATAACGAATGTTCCCTATAAAACCAAACCTACCTCATATCGAATGGTCTCCATCAGACCGCCGATCTCAAAGTCATATCCCTGATACAGCCAGCCCTGGGTAGTCCACCCCCAGTGGGTGACCACAGGGTAGATGAAGGCTGGGGACATGAAAACATTGGTCAGTTTGATGGGGGTCAGTTGACGTTGGTCAATTAACATACGCCAATTAACTTAAGTCAGCATTGTGTACCTGTTTTGAACTCTAATTGAGCGTGTACATTCATTTGTTGCTGTGTTTGTACCAATTACTAGGTTTGTACCTCAGTATTTGTGTGTGTACCCGTGTTTACTTGCATTTTATTTACACTAAGTCATTAAAGTCATTAGTACTTTATCTGAAGCCCCAAAACGTGTCATCCCAATACACCCTGGATTACGAATTATCTTGAAGTTTTAAAAAAAAGTTAGATAATTTGCCATGATTCAGTGTGTAAATAATCCCACACACTAATTTGCACCTGTCTTTGAACCTGTCACTAAGCATAACAAGTTCTTGTGTTTGTTTATGTGTCTGTAGCCGTGTTTGTACCTGACTTTGGACCTGTGTTGAGCCATGTGTTTTTACCTGTCATTAAGTATGTACTGTGTTTGTACCTGTGTTTTTACGTGTACTTGTACGTGTCACTAAGTATGCAATATAAATGCTTTGTACCTGTGTTTTACCTGCGTTTTGACTTGTTTTTATGCCTGTGTTTGTGCCTGGGTTTGTGCCTGTGTTTTTACCTGTGTTTGTACCTGGCATTAAGTATGTACTATAACTGTGTTTGGACCTGTGTTTGTACCTGTATTTGTACCTGTGTTTTTACCTGTGTTTGTGCTTGTGTTTGTACCTGTTTTTATCTGTTTTTTAACCTGTGTTTTACCTGTGTTTTTACCTGTGTTTGTGCTTGTGTTTGTACCTGTTTTTATCTGTGTTTTAACCTGTGTTTTACCTGTGTTTTTACCTGTGTTTTTAATTGTGTTTGTACCTGTGTTTGTGCTTGTGTTTGTACCTGTTTTTATCTATGTTTTAACCTGTGTTTTTACCTGTGTTTGTACCTGTGTTTTTATCTGTGTTTTTACCTGTGTGTTTACCTGTGTTTGTACCTGTGTTTGTGCTTGTGTTTGTACCTGTTTTTACCTGTGTTTTTACCTGTATTTTTACCTGTATTTTTACCTGTGTTTTTACCTGTGTTTTTACCTTTGTTTTCACCTGTATTTGTACCTGTGTTTTCACCTGTGTTTGTACCTGTTATTTTATCTGTGTTTGTACTTGTGTTTGTACCTGCCACTAAGCCTGACGTTTATCTGTGTTTTTACCTGTGTTTGTACATGTCCCTAAGCATAACTTTTACCTGTATTTGTACCTGTATTTGTACCTGTGTACCTGCCACTAAGCTTAACGTTTACCTGTATTTGTACCTGTATTTGTACCTGTGTTTGTACCTGTATTTGTACCTGTCATTAAGCCTAACTTTTACCTGTGAGGAAGAAGCTGTAGATGAGGTAGGCTTTGAACTCACACCTCTCAGACACAGCGCCAGCGACGATGGTCGTGGCGGTGGAGGCGAACATGGCCTGGTAGAAGAAGAAGGCGACCTTGGAATCGTGAAGGTCATGCATGGCCCAGTTGTGCCAGCCAATGAACTCGTTGCCTTTGCCAAAGGCCAGGGCGTAGCCAATCAGCCAGTAGGCAATGCCGGCGGTGACTGTGGACACATTGTAATAAAAAAAATATATCAAAATAAACAAAACAAAAAATATACCAGGCATGCCTCATTATAATATCATTAAATAAATTATTTAATTCTAAAAGCAATGGATAAAAACAGCACAATAGCGGTTCATCTATGGCTGTCTAGAAATATGCTGAAATTGTGGTGTGTGCTCAGTTTAAAAAAAAATTGAAATTTGCCAAAAACTGGGAAAGCGGACGTTTATGAAACTATGAGTTAAAAATGTAATGTTGGCCATAAAGGCAGCTTACAATTGTGTAACATGGGTCTTCTCCGAGCTTAATTAACATAGTTGTGTAAAGATTTTCGAGTTCACTATGCGAGCAATGCAATGTCGACTAGTGTAATTCGATCTTTATGTGTTTGTGTGAGGGAAAAAAACGTATAGAGTAATAGAGACATGCAACTTTAGAGAGAGAAATGATGCTTTCTTTCGCAGTGGCGTCGCTAGGCCGGGTGTCAACCGGTGCGTCACTTCACGTTGTCACCCTACCCCCCTTTTTTTCCCCTGTAATTTTTGCAGTTGCATTCGTCCACCCACCCCCCCCCCCCCCCCCCCCGTTAATAGCTTTAAAGTGTTCACATTTAATACTAATGACGTCAGTGTATAGTCGGTTGTTAATACAGCTGGTTCTAACATTGTTTTGTCTATAGTTTGCATGCTTACTTCATAGTGTTACCCCCCACCCCCCCTCGTTGGGATTACAAATTAGTACTTAAAATACTTTTTAACTCTAATTAATCATTCATAGAACGTGCACAAAATAAAACATTTATTCTATATATCGTGCATTTTTTGTCTTGGTGTCACCCCCCCCCCCCCCCAAATGGTGTCACCCGGTGCGGTCCGCACCCCCCGCCCCCGCCTCGCGACGCCTCTGATCTTTCGTCTGATTTTACTACACAGAAACGTGTTAACAAAAACTTAACATGGGTTTGTTAGGGGAGAGAAATCATGTTATTTTAAGTTGAACCAAAATATGGAGATAAATGTTAAAAAGTTGAAACTAAAAGAAACTAACATGAGTCCAGGATGTTTTTGATCAAAATGTGAGTCGTGTTTTTGCTTCGAACACTTCCCGCTTCGACCAAGCCGAATCCAAGATCCATAACTGTCAACAAAATAGAATCAATAATTATTTTTTTTCTCTTTTTTTTTTTTGGCCTCAGACATGTAATTTACAGCGTCAGTTGTGTGTTCGCTTTAGTATTACAGTTTTCATCATCTGCTTGTGAGGACATACAGATTTATAATAGTAATATTTCATCCAAATTATTATAGTTGTACTAATTTAAAACGATGTAACACAGTTTTTGGTCAAAAATGTTATAATTCATTCAAATACTTGAAAATCACTATTTCATCTCTGATATAAATTCCATATGTTAAGAGGAAATAATAAGTAAAGAGGTTTAAAAGTAAAGGTTACCATATAAATTTGCTATTATAACAACTAAAATGATCATTTAGATACTTTTATTAAAATGAACTTTTCAATAAATTTGCTTTTTTTTCTTTTAATTAGTACCGTCTAAAATTAACAACAGAAGAAAAAATGGATTATGTCCCTTTAACTATTCTCTTATAAAAATATGTAGAATTTTTTTTTTTTAAATATGAAAAAACAAATTCGCATGGTAAATAATTAGCACATACAATATATTTAAGGAAACGCTTTTATTATATTCACAGAAACAAACATAAATAGTTATATTCTTCTCAACTTTATTATGCATAGTAATTCAATATAATATTTTAATAATTATAATTACCTATCTAACTGAATTAAAAGTTAAATATTCTTGCATTGTCTTCCTAAATCTACTACTGCGCCTAATTTCAGCTCAATCGAACAATGAAAAGTTGCTTTAAATTAATATTCTAAAATTTGCGGAGCTACACTCGCACACACTCACACAGACACACACACACACACATACACACACACTCACACACACATATACACACACACACTCACACACACATACACACATACACACACAATCATACACACACACACATACACACATACACACACATACATACACTCACACACACTCACACACACACATACTTCGTAAAATAAAAAAAGCTCAACTCACAGACGATCATGATTCCAAAGGTCAGCAGATACACTTGGTCAAGAAAATGTTCTGGTGCCAGGTCCGAACTGCAGTCCTCACACGCCGACCAGTTTCCGGTGCCATTCGCGCCGGCCGGAGTCGTCTCGTTGCCCAGGGCAACGAGGTCGGAGGCGTCGGGTGCGAACCCAAGGGTGAAGTTGATGACATCCATGAAGGTGCTGTTTGATGAGGTGTTGAGAAGTGACACCATCTTCTGCAATGGTGTTGGCTTTACCTGGGGGGTGGAGGGGGGTAGGTTGTTAGTGATGTTAAGACTGAGGTGTTGAGAAGTGACACCATCTTCTGCAATGGTGTTGGCTTTAGCTGGGGGAGGAGGTATTAAGCTAGGCTATTAGTGAGGTTAAGACAGGTATTGACAAGTGACACCATCCTCTACGGGATTTAGCTGGGGAGGATGGGGAGAGGTTGTTAGTGATGTTAAGACTGAGGTGTTGAGAAGTGACACCATCTTCTGCAATGGTGTTGGCTTTAGCTGGGGGAGGATGGGAATAGGCTGTTAGTTTTGGTTTAGGATTAGGGATTGGGTTAAGACGGAGGTTTTCACAAGTTACGCCAAGTTACAAGTTACAAGTTACAACGATGTCGGCTTTACTTGAGTAGGAGGAAGATCCGGTTAATGATGTGTTAGGATTAGGGATTGGGTTAAGACTAAGATGTTAATAAGTGACGTCATTTTCTACAATGATGTGGGAAGGATTTCAAGATTATAATAGAAGGTTAGTACGTTCTGTGAAGGTATTTTTAAACTGCTGAGCAGGTTAGCATTGGGGATAAGTTCAAGCAGGTTTAGGATTAGGGATACCTTCAAGCAGGTTAGGATTAGGGAAGGTTCAAGAGTGAAGTATCGACAAGCGATACACTGTTCTACAACACTGATGTGGGGCTTTCGGGGGGGGGGGGAGGGGTTGATGGGGACAGCCTACTAGTGGTGTGTTGATATTTTTAATTAAGCTGTTGCTTATTTTACAATAAGAACAAAAAAAGAATAGAAGGAGGGTGTAAATGACCACTGCTTCACTGGGAGTTGAAAAAAAAATGAACAACAAACGTAAAAGGATTAAGGTTCAAACTGGGATTAAGTTTTGTGTTTATATTTTTTTAAAGCTAGGCATTGAGAGTAGTGTTAATTTCTGGTTCATGAACACGTTAATTTTTGAATGGTATGGAGGCTATAAGATAATGCTTAAAAATATTTCATAAAAAAAATATTTTGTTATAAAAATTGGCAAAGTACTTCAATATACCATTTTTTTTTTAAATTTCAATTTAATAAAAAAATTAATAGAATCATTTGTTTCAGTTATATTATTTTTATTTTAAATTCTAGAACCTATTTAAAAAAATATGGATACTTGCCATTCTATTTGATAAGACCAAATTAAAATATAAATATCCGAAGTGACACCTACCTTAGTTTAGAACAAAAAACGTTCAGGGTTTAAAAATCAGACACTTCTACTCTCTGCTGTGCCGCCTCTGTTTGTTCTTATACCTAACCGTGTTGTGATGCCGGTGGAGTCGGTGCTTTAATCGGATGACCAGTACCCTTGCGGAGAATAGGATCAGGGTTTTCAGGAGTTCTTGCATACCAGTTGACCAGAATGGCCAAGGGGGTACTTTAAAAAAAAACCAAAAAAACTTTTTTTAAAGTTTTTTTTTGTCTTTTAAGCTTCAAAATACAGAAATGAGTTCTGAAGACAGTAAGAACTGGTCTAGTTGACCAGGATCCTAAAACTGGTGCGGCTTGGCTAAGACGCGGTGCTTATTTATACTGTCTTTGATAAGTACCGGGTTAATTTGGAATTAGTCTCGGTGGGGTAGTCGACTACTGTAGCAGCAGGCTTCACGTTTGCTTATATAGGCGCAGTGTTAGGAACTCGCGAAGCGTGACGAGGAAAAACAAGTTATACTTTGTAACTCGCGAAAAGTTATTTTATAATGTTATTATTCTATAACTAGGTCGGAAAAAAAGGTGCTTGTGAATACATAAAACAAAATAGTTGCAACATCATCAAGTCGTAATAAACGTGTTTTGAAAGTAATAAAACGTGTGTAAATTTAATGGTAGGCTGATTTTTTTTAAAAACAAAATATCTGACGTATACTTCACGGATGACGTATTTTGGGAAAACACCTTAGTTAAATATAAATAGACAACTCATTCTAGCTAATCAGAAAAAACGAGGTCATGTTACAGTTCGGGTACCGCGTGACTGTTCCGGGTGAGTGGTAAGGCCATCTTTGATGTTACGATGTTTAAGGAGGAAACCCTCGTCATGGATGAATAATTGTGTACACATCTTCACGTAGACGGACGTTTTAAGACAGCTTTTTGACTTGTTTGTTCCGAACTTTTAAAAAAACTGCTACCTTTACGCTGACCCAAAAGGCGGGGAACAAACACCCGCCGTGAAAAAAAGGTCAAAAATTGTGTACAAAACAAATCCAATGGAATATGCGCTTGGAGTCAAAGAGTATGAATCATTACGTAAGATGTCGACATGTTGGTTTACATGTTTAAGGTGTCAAAGTTGGTGCAGGCTATACATTTGTTTCACGGCCCTTTATCAAGAACCTAAGATATATATATATATATATATATATATATATATATATATATATATATATATATATATATATATATATATATATATATATATATATATATATATATACATATATATATATATATATATATATATGTATATATATATATATATATATATATATACATATATATATATATATATATATATGTATATATATATATATATGTGTATATATATATATATATATATATTTATTTACAAATATATATATATATATATATATATATATATATATATATATGACTGCTTTAAAATAAGGAATCGATACTCCAAAGGAAGCTTCAAAATGTAATCGTCCACTACACCTTGGATTACGAATTATCATCAAGTTAAAAAATGGTTGGATAATTAGCCATGATTCAGTGTAAATAACACCACACACTAATCTACACCGGAACTAAATATGTTAATTAGCAGGGTAATAATTACAGGATGGATCTATCTTCTTCAGAGCGAGGTAATTAGTCACGGCCAGTGTGAAGGACTCGTGGCCTAGCATGGAACGAATTACTTAATTTGTTTGTCTTTGCCGTTTGTCAACGTTGAAAACCACCCGCACATCAATTGTATACCCGGACAGCGAACACGACAGAAACACCACTGAAATACTTCCAGAACGTTGAACACCACTGAAACACCACCAAAATGTTGGACACCACTAAAACACCATCAGCACCTTGGACATCAAACACCGCTAAAACACCACCAGAACACCACAATACAGAAATGCTATTTGAACACAACCTGAACACGATTTAACATATCCTCACAAAAGTTTACAAACAAGACCAAAGCAAACCCACAACGCAGTCTGGAAAATCTACGGATCTAAACTTAAGTAAAATGTCTAAATACAGATACGCCCCTGGTCTAAAAGCCCTGGGGTCGGTACGGATGTTAACTTTTACGTTCAAGACGACAATCCTAAAAATTTCCAACGTAAAACAAAATTTAGATTCTCCCAGACTAGCTCTTACGTGGCAACATGCCAACATACAAACACCCTAATTCGTGATCACAGCTATTGTATACAGCATACGATTAAATAGAAGGTGTCTTTTTCCCACGTTTTCTTTAACTTGCTTTCTCTGTTTGTCTGTTTTTCCAATCAAATCTTGGGATCGAAATTTCTGGCACTTCCCAGTTAGCTAGCGCGCTGAAATTTTCAGGGAAGCTTTCTTTTGGATGACCATAGAATATTCAATTGTTATTATTACTAAATTGATCAATGGAAACATTTTATTGAGCATTTTAGACCGCTATATAATCTATATATATAATTCTCCTCTGCGAGCCATTAGAAAAAAAAGAGCGACGCGTGCCTCGCGCGCAGTGAAGCGAACGATCCCACGTCGCCACAGGTTTAGGGGCAGATAATTTAGTTTGAACCAAGTTTAAACTTACAGGAGGTAGGCCAGTTTGGGGGAGACGATATGGTCGAGTGGTTGGGCACACGATTGCTATCCCACGGGTTCAAATCTATGTGATCTAGTCAGTAACGTATTCACTCAACGTGTTTTTTACGAGTTGTCTTTTTACGAGTTGTCTTTTTACGAGTTGTCTTCGTTTACCCAAAAAAAGTGAAAAGATAAAATCGATAGCAAGATTTTAATGCAAACAAACAGACAAAGACTAAAAAGTAGAAAATAATAATCATTAAAAAAGTTTTAAAAAACCCACGTTTTCTGATTGAACTAAAAAGTAGAAAATAAACGCTATACATCACAATAATGCAAGCGATCACTCTACTATAAGCGATCAAAAACGTGGGGCGCCGTGATTTTCTTACAGTTTCTAATACTGTTGACTCTCTACAAGCTCCATAATAAAAGTCAATAGTATTATCTAATCAATAGTAATATAACTTTTACTTCGGCGCCCCACGTTTTTCATCGCTTATAGTAGAGTGATCGCTTGCATTATTGTGATGTATAGCGTTTATTTTCTACTTTTTAGTTCAATCAGAAAACGTGGGTTTTTTAAAACTTTTTTAATGATTATTATTTCCTCTTAAAACATTTCATACTTCAGTTCGTTTAGCTTATATAACCATAGGCTATGCTGCTGTAAGAATACGTTGCCGTAAAAAAAGAGCTTTTAAATTATGTTCAAATTAATTCTTTTTCTTCCGATCTTATTTTATTTTAATAAAAATATCACTTTTCCAATAGCTGCACCCCATTTATTGAACTACAGTCACTGACAATCATAATGAATTGCCATTCTTATGATAATATAAGTTTTTACAAATTTGATTTGGGTACTGACTCCGGTATTTTGATAATGTAGAAATCTTATTACGATAGGGTAATCACAAATAGTAGGCGCACTTTAGACGGTGTCAGAACCATCTAGAACCAAATCGTTTAACTTCACTGACAGCCCCCAAACACTCTAGGTCACAACAGTACATTGACCTGTCACCCCCTCCTCCACCCTCCACCCACCCACACACACACACACACACACACACACACACACACACACACACATCACCCTGCCTACTCTACCTACAAAGAGATTTTCTTCCCTCGGTAAATTCTGTTCAACTACCAGCAACTGATTTCGTATTCAGCGTGACCCAGATTGCGACGTCATCAAAGGTAAGGCAGCGCTATGACGTCACCGAAAAATGTTCATGTAAACATAGGTCTAGTCTGAGGTCACCGGCTTTATAATACGCGGAGCCGGAATAATCCGGCTAGCCCAGCTCTGGACTTCATTTCAAAGATTGTATTTTGGTAAAGGTCTATCACTGTGAGAAATATTATCACAAACATGCGGTTACTTCCCTTGATTTGAGTGATGGATGACTATCAACATAAAAACTAAAACAACTTATAAACATGGGAGGTCGCTCTATCAATCAAGAAAAAAACAAGATAATTAAAGTCTAGTGACATTTATGCGCCATTTCCTTATGTTATCTAAAAATAGCTCTGACGTATAATGCTGGGGTGCGTTCAAGCTAGAAGAACGATCGGTTTGTAGGTGTTTATGTAATTTTAAAATTTGTGACCGAACGAGAGGATATTTTTGAAAACTTTCTTCGGCAGTATTGTTCTAAATTATGGCAGGAATCGATTGGTACATGTTTCAAGTCGCTAAGTGGTCTGGTTGCCGAGATATGGGCCAAAAACTGAATTTTTTCGAGGTTTTTTGGCTTTTCCGGGAAATACATGAAAGAAACCCGGAATTTTTATGGCCTATGCTCATTCTCGTAACTTGCTTAACATAATTGCTTTTGGAACTAGTCATCGATATTGCTTCGTTGAGGAGGAGATACGACTTAAAGCCCGGACACACATTCATCCATACATTCATTCATTCATCCATCCATTCCCAGAAATGACGAGTTAATAAACGCAATTCTCCAGATTGGAAATTGCGCTAAAAATACTACTAAATTTAGTAATATTAATACTAATTTGTTTGATTTTCCCAATGAATTTATAAATTTCAATTAAACAAAATCTTAATAATAAATCTTAATAAAAATGTTTAAAGGTTTGCCCATCATTACTATTAATGATGAAAATTATATGTGTATATATATATATATATATATATATATATATATATATATATATATATATATATATATATATATATATATATATATTGTCTGTATGTGCGTGCGTGAGTGTGTGCGTTTGTGTGTGTGTGTATGTTCTAAAAGGACACATTTTTTCTAAAAATTCACAAAAATTTATATCTGACGCAACCTTCATGGGTGACTTAGTAGGGGAAACCCCTTTAAAAGCCAAACCGTCGGTTGTTAGAGCCATTTAGTGAGATCGTTCTGGAATATTCCATCCACCCTTCATCTCATTTAGCCCCAGATACCTAAACAGCAAGCGTTCAGTGACCTGAATATTTATCGCCAGGTACTTTTAGGTCAGATTAGTTCTGTTGTGAATCTCTGCTGATGTGGTAGATCTGGTACTAAACGAAATAAAAACTTTAACAATACAAAAACATCTAGGAAAAAAAACTTTAAATTTGTAATGCCCTTTAATTAATTATTAAAATACCTCTATATTATACAAGCGTTACAGATTTCATGAACGATTGATGCTTTTTATAATTGATATTGCTATTACTACTATAAAGTTTTTATATTTGTTTCTTTTTCTACTTGATTGTATTTATGACTAATTGGAATTTTAAAGTTTTAAAAGGTAGTCGTTATTGTTTTAACAATAAATACCATATTTCAACTCATTTCTATTTTTTTACTGCATGAATTCACCTTTTAACTAACATTAAATTTAACAATAATTAGAATGAAAATTATATATTTTTGCATTTTTGTCGGAAATGAATTTATCTGGCTATCACTGAAGTGAGTGGACCGAAACAGAATTACAAGATTTTACCTCACACCCAGAGGAATTGTGACCTAAGTTAAAACGTGTAACAATAAGTATAAAAGCTTTATTAAAACAAAGTAACTATCAACTCAGCACAAAAATGGATAATATCGTCGCTTTGGCCTACCGACCATAGTTTTACTATCACATGTCATATACCCATCAGCGCTGGTTGGAGTCGAATTCGCAACTTTCGTGTCAGTAATCACGGACTCTACCGCTTATACCAGTTTGGATTAACAACAATAATTAGCATATAGAGGGCCTGCGTCGTAATATGTCCCCTCAATAAATGACAACAAACAGTTATTTAAAAACCCAGAATCTCAAACTGACCTCTCCAATAGTGGGTTGGGCTTTGCATAATTGAAAGTCACCAGAGAAAAAGTTTGTTTTGATTCGCGTCCTGCAATCGGTCCACGGGTCAAGTGCAAAATAAATTGTGTTAGAGGAATTGATTGTGTTGGTGGTGGTATGCGAGTTGTTGAATAAAGAGCTAAATAAATTGTGTCAGAGAAATTGTTTTGTTTGTGATGGTATGCGAGTTGTTGAATAAAGAGCAAAATAAATTGTGTTAGAGAAATTGTTTTGTTTGTGATGGTATGCGAGTTGTTGAATAAAGAGCTAAATAAATTGTGTTAGAGAAATTGTTTTGTTTGTGATGGTGTGCGAGTTGTTGAATAAAGAGCTAAATAAATTGTGTCAGAGAAATTGTTTTGTTTGTGATGGTGTGCGAGTTGTTGAATAAAGAGCAAAATAAATTGTGTTAGAGAAATTGTTTTGTTTGTGATGGTGTGCGAGTTGTTGAATAAAGAGCTAAATAAATTGTGTCAGAGAAATTGTTTTGTTTGTGATGGTGTGCGAGTTGTTGAATAAAGAGCAAAATAAATTGTGTTAGAGAAATTGTTTTGTTTGTGATGGTGTGCGAGTTGTTGAATAAAGAGCAAAATAAATTGTGTTAGAGAAATTGTTTTGTTTGTGATGGTGTGCGAGTTGTTGAATAAAGAGCTAAATAAATTGTGTTAGAGAAATTGTTTTGTTTGTGATGGTGTGCGAGTTGTTGAATAAAGAGCAAAATAAATTGTGTTAGAGAAATTGTTTTGTTTGTGATGGTATGCGAGTTGTTGAATAAAGAGCTAAATAAATTGTGTTAGAGAAATTGTTTTGTTTGTGATGGTGTGCGAGTTGTTGAATAAAGAGCTAAATAAATTGTGTCAGAGAAATTGTTTTGTTTGTGATGGTGTGCGAGTTGTTGAATAAAGAGCAAAATAAATTGTGTTAGAGAAATTGTTTTGTTTGTGATGGTGTGCGAGTTGTTGAATAAAGAGCTAAATAAATTGTGTCAGAGAAATTGTTTTGTTTGTGATGGTGTGCGAGTTGTTGAATAAAGAGCAAAATAAATTGTGTTAGAGAAATTGTTTTGTTTGTGATGGTGTGCGAGTTGTTGAATAAAGAGCAAAATAAATTGTGTTAGAGAAATTGTTTTGTTTGTGATGGTGTGCGAGTTGTTGAATAAAGAGCTAAATAAATTGTGTCAGAGAAATTGTTTTGTTTGTGATGGTGTGCGAGTTGTTGAATAAAGAGCAAAATAAATTGTGTTAGAGAAATTGTTTTGTTTGTGATGGTATGCGAGTTGTTGAATAAAGAGCTAAATAAATTGTGTTAGAGAAATTGATTGTGTTGGTGGTGGTATGCGAGTTGTTGAATAAAGAGCTAAATAAATTGTGTTAGAGAAATTGTTTTGTTTGTGATGGTGTGCGAGTTGTTGAATAAAGAGCAAAATAAATTGTGTTAGAGAAATTGATTGTGTTGGTGGTGATATGCCAATTGTTGAATAATGGAGTACATTAGCTCTTACATTCAGTGTTTTTTCCATACTTTTTTCTCGGGGGGGGGTGGGGGGTGCGGACTAAAATTTCCATTTTGTTCGGTGGGGGGTGGTCTTTCTTCGAGGAGGCTACTAACCCCCCCCCCCCCCCCGAAGAGATGCCTGGTAGAAACTCTGCTTATATTTTTTTTATATATATTTCATGTACATTGACAAAAAAAAATAGGAAATTGGCTAATATTTTAGGAGGAATTCTAAGCCTATCTTTTTTTTTTAAAGTAAAAAAACGGCGCGATGTTAATTCTATATCGAATTTTCTGTCTTCGTCGTTGTTATGATAAAGGATAGGATTAGAGTTAAAGTCAGATGGTAGGATTATAGCCAGAGTTAGCGATGCTAATAAAAAATTAGGTCAAGGGTTAGTAGTTAACTTTTCAGAGTTAACCCGTTTGTGTGATCTTGGCATGTGAAGGATAGTGTGCCTATTTAAAAGTTAACCTGTTTCTGTGACCTTGGCATGAGAAGGATAGTGTGACTACTTCAATGCTCTTCTTCTTTCTTCTTTATTTCTTTTTGCTTTGAGGAGCAAAGTGCTTCAGCCACACCTCTCCATCGGACTCGGCTTTGAGCGGCTCTCTATATTTACGCCCATGTAAGCCCGGCAGCTCTTGTCTCATCTTCTACGGAAGCCAAGCACGATGTATTTCCCTTACATGAGTCAGGTGCTCATCAGGAGATGGATGAACGTCCAACGGACTCGAACCTCGCTCCCAACTCGAGACTTTAGGATTTGCAGTCGTCCGCTCTACCGTCTGACCACATCAGTGGAAGATCAAGGTTATGTTAGTACATGGTCATCATTCCAGTGGACTCTCTGTAGAGCATAGGGTCGCAACTACACCTCGCCATCGTACACGGTTTTTAGAGATTCCTTCAAGTTGGGTCCACGACATTCCGGATACTTCTGTTTCACTGACAACTGTTAATACGCGAGCAGTTAAACTAATGAACAACTTCATGTTTAAGCTCTTGTCACGGCGAGCTTAGCATTGGACATCGATACAGTGGTGGCAGCTGTTGTGTATGGCAGAAGGGGAGGGTGTCTGCGTGATTGGTTTGTTTTATTTCTACATATGCCTAAACGTTAACTGTATTTCGAAAAAAAACAAACTAAAGCGAATCATACAATTTCTAAAATGAAACTCTAATTTTTGTTTTATCATTACCGTGAAAAATAGAATACATTTCCTTCAGCGCCCTTACCAAGAAAACCTAAATAATCTCAATAATTTTTACGACCTAATTTCTCCATTTATTAACAAAACTTTATTATATCCTCAAGGCCGAGGTCAAATATTTCCAAAATCGGTCAAAATATAAAAACCCGAAACCGAATTTCATACCGGATGTAACAGGTTTAAAGACTTTTCCAATAAAACGGCCGGAGTCTAGGCTGAACCTAGGACGCAACCTACCTAATTAGCAGGTTGCAGGTTCGGTGTGTTGTTTACAGCCTACAGACCAGGCGAATGACTCACCTATTTTGCACTCTGATCAGGTGACTTGGTTCCTACGACCCGTTACGCATCGTGTCACCCAATTAAAGCCGAAAGTAGATTTCAGGTCGACAAACAGGTTTGCTGCGTCGGAAGAAATTCAGCACAGATGAAATAACTTTCAACAGGTGAAGATAAAAGTGGTTTGAAGAAATTCATTGTAAAAAAAAAAAACAAGTTTGATATGCGCAGTTGTTTTTATGTTGTGTGTAGCTTGGTAACGTGTAGATTCTAGTGTATTGGGAAATTGAAAGTTATAATATCTTAGCGAGGGTCTCAAAATGTGTTCACTAAAGTGGATTTGGAAGTGGGAAAACGTCCAAGATTTCTCTCAGACATTTTTCTCC
This sequence comes from Physella acuta, assembly GCF_028476545.2. NCBI lineage: Eukaryota > Metazoa > Mollusca > Gastropoda > Physidae > Physella > Physella acuta. The sequence goes on along the minus strand of NW_026732733.1, from coordinate 143,612 downwards.
GAGGGGTGGGCATTTGAAACTTTTGGAGGGGGGGGGGGGGGTAGCGCTGGTTGAAGTATATTTTCTATTTGAATTATATATTATTTCTATTTCGTCTGGCGACCCCCCCCCCCCCCTCAATGTTTTCAGAAGAGCCAACCAACAAAATGCTGTGTAAACTGAGATCACGAGATCCTAGTTTTAAAAATCAACATTTTGTAAGACACTGCCCTCCCGTAGGTACGCCAAATTTCAGAGGCAGCATCAAGCCATTGAGTTAAAAAATATTTTGTTTCGTTGGTTTTGCCCAAAGCAAGCCCGGGGGTTCAAAGAAGCATTAAGGCATTAACCTTTTAAAAATAATTCCCGCATTCGCTTTAAACAAACAAATATGGTTTGCTTGTTTTGCCACATGCAAGTCTGAGTCACCTGGTAGATTAAAAACCTGGAGATATTTCTCTTGTTCCAAGCAGCTCAGTTTTTTTTCGTACCAATTTTTTGTGGAGTGAAAATAAATTATTTTTCAATCTCTGCACGGATGGCTTAATCCCATGGATGGCAGCAGGTTTAGGGTTGGAAGATTAAGGGATAACACACAGTTTACGATTTGCTTCGTCCAAACACATACACAAACACAGACACAGACACAGACATATATATATATATATCAGTAGCGTACGCAGGGGGGGAGCAGGGGGAGCGGCCGCTCCCCCTCTGGCCATTTTTAGCAAAGTGGCGCCTTTTTGGAAACTTTAAACTCAAAGTTTTAAACATTGATATTTGTTAAAAAAATATCTTTGGTCGGCACATTTGAAACGTAAATCTCTGTGAATATTGTTTTTTCAATTACCAGTAAAAGGTGTGTGAACAATACAGTGATCTTACCCATATCTTCTCATTATGTTAAAAAATTATCTTTAAAAAACACAGAAAGTCAGTAGCTATTTAAAAAGTGCAGGATGAAATGTAAGACCAACATTTTAGTTATATGTAGGATATTATTCGGAACGTTTTACATTTATAGGAAAAGCTGGGTTTTATACCAACTCTGTTTTAAAAAACTTTCATTATGCTGTTATTCTTTAGCATTTATAATGACAATATATTTAATTCTGATTTTAGACAAAAAATTTTTGTAACAACGAATAGTGTAAAGCTACTTTATTAGATTCTAAAGTAATAATTGATTTGTTTTGATATTTTTAATAAAATGTGTAGACATATACATGTTTATATTAAGATATTGATTATTTCCCCTTTTCGCTAGTCTTAATAGATGTCCCAGGAATTATTATGTAATTTTTTTTACAAGAATTACGAAACTACGAAACAGAATATATATATATATATATATATATATATATATATATATATATATATATATATATATATATATATATATATATATATATATATATATATATATATATATACTTATATAGAAAATATTACAAATTCGGCGCCTTTTTTTGCTATTTCCGCTCCCCCTACAACAAAAACCTGGATACGCCTCTGATATATATATATATATATATATATATATATATATATATATATATATATATATATATATATATATTTCAATTCAAACTGGTCACACCAACCTGCATATGCCAAGGTCACAGAAACAGATTAATGGGAGAGAGACAGAAGAGGTGCTATACAATAATTGACACAACTGTATTTAACTACCTAACATGTTATAAGAGAGCTGATATTTCTCGGGTCGATTTAAACACTATCTTTGGATACGCCCCTACTTAGGTCACACGTACTTTACAGGATTAGAATTATCCTGAGCGGATGATCTTCAAGCGACCTTAACAGATTCTATCTTTGGTTTTAATTAAGCTTGGTGGTAGCACTTATCATTTAATGACATGTTAATTGAGCATGTGCACTGTATTTCAAACAGCCTCAATGTTATCGTGGCACCATATGGAGAGATGGTGGTGAATAGAAATGTATGAACAAATTGACCAAATTACTTCGTTTACCAGCGGCGTCAATATATATATATATATATATATATATATATATATATATATATATATATTTATATATTTATGTATATATATACATATATATGTGTGTATATATACATGTATGTACATATTCTTTATATACATTATATATATATATATATATATATATATATATATATATATATATATATATGTATATATATATATATATATATATATATATATATATATATATATATATATATATATATATATATATATATATATATATATATATATATATATATATATATATATATATATATATATATATATATATATTATACACACATTTATATATTCCTATATATACATAAACATATATATATATATATATATATATATATATATATATATATATATATATATATATATATATATATTTATATATTTATGTATATATATACATATATATGTGTGTATATATACATGTATGTACATATTCTTTATATACATTATATATATATATATATATATATATATATATATATATATGTATATATATATATATATATATATATATATATATATATATATATATATATATATATATATATATATATATATATATATATATATATATATATATATATATTATACACACATTTATATATTCCTATATATACATAAACATATATATATATATATATATATATATATATATATATATATATATATATATATATATATATATATATATATATATATATATATATATATATATATATATATATACATAAACATATATATATATATATATATACATATACATAAACATATATATATATATATACATATACATAAACATATATATATATATACATATACATAAACATATATATATATATATATATATATATATATATATATATATATATATATATATATATATATAAAGAAATGAACTGAGTAAAAATTTAGATATTCAAACGAATAAGAAAAGTAGGCAGACTAACACAATCCTGGAGAAGGACAGTGAAAGCAGAAGAAAGGCCTACTGGGCTTACGTGAGCTCTAATAAAGAGAACTGCCTAAAACAGAATTCATTGGAAAGGTGTGGCTGCAGTCCTTTGCTATTTTTGGTCTTCAAGGAATTAGTGAGTAAGTGGCGGCTGAGGTCTGTTTGATTGCTTGTTATCACGGCACCAGCGCCGCTTGTTTCTGTAAGTTTGGATCTAGGATTAGCGTTGTAAACATGCTGTTCTTCAACACCTTAATGTGACAATAGTACGTAATTTATTTTTGGCCAATTCCGGGGGTGGATGGGGGGGGGAAGTTCGCTGGGAACAGTGTCTATAATTTTAATAGGCTTTTAATATGTGTTTTTTTTTTTTAATTAGCATTTACATATTTATTTTTTCGTTTTGGGTTTTCTGAAATTTATGTGTGAAAATTACAAAAAAATGATTGTTATGATGATTGCCATGCTATTAGTTAATATATTGTATCGTTTGTTCCTGTTTTGTAAAAAAAAATTTTTTGAAAAAAAATGTCCTAGATTACTGACGGTACTTATAAGTACCAATATCTTTTTGGGTCATTAAAAATTTATGAAACGAAATTTCCTTCGACATATACTTTGTATGTGCCAAAAGCAATATAATAAGACACATTGTTTAAGTAAAAATCTCATTCGGAACATAATTCCGTAAATAAAGGGGTAAAGCATGATTCGTTTCCGAGAAAAAAAAGAAGAATGTTATAGTCTAGTCAGTGAAAATGAAGCAAAAACAAGTCACTCAAATATTGTGTTCTAGTATTCGGAGGGTGAAAGTTTTCATTACATCCGTGTACTTTAACTAGCTTTGATCATGTAGGTTTTGTTTGTGCTCTTATTTGGGCCACATTCCACTCTCCATGTTGGTGAGGTTTGAAAACCTTAGGGTCAGACGGGCGTGAGGTCAAAATGTCACACGGCCGAGATATTTAAAATGCTATGGGGTTTAGGATTTCCTAGCCAATGTTTACTGCCTTAAATCTGTAAGGTAGTGTAAGTGAATGCAAACAAATGCAGCTGCATTATTTTCAGTAATTTATTTTTTCACGGTGGTGATTTTGTGAGAAAAAAAAATTGAATTTTATATACGGTTTACCAGGGGAGGTTTACCAAATTGTTCTTTGCAGAAAATTAAGCAGAAGTCTAACGCCGTTATCTCTTCGTACTCTTCTTTCTGCCCACCCCCCCCCTTCTCTTCTCTTTCTTCCCTCTTTGTCATTTCCCATTCATCCTCTTTTACCATTTCTTCCCATTCTCTCTCCCCCCTCCCTTATTCTTTCTATGTCTACCAATTTCTCTTTCCCTTTCTCTTTTTCCTTCTCTGCTTTTTCCAATTTCTCTCTCTCTCTCTCTCTCTCTCTCTCTCTCTCTTTCTTTCTCCCTCTTCTTCCTTCTCTATTTCTTCCCGTTCTCTTTATATCCTTCCGCAGTCGAAAACCACAAAATACAATTGATATGTTTTTAATCATCTCGTCTTTTTTAATTGGCCTTACATAAATTAATTAATAATAAACAAATAAAAATATCCCTACAAGCTAGTAACCTGAACATCGACACGAAGTCTTACAAATTCTTCTCAAACTCTGTATTGTTTATTTTGATTCCCTTCAAACAAAAAATAAAACGATACCAACAGATAAGATATACGCTTCACTGAAAACACTTGAAATGTTTGAAGTTAGCTTCGTACTAGAGGATAACTAGGGGGGGGAGGGAGGAGGGGGGATTTTTATGGGGAAGGCCTTTGAGATTATATTGAAGCGAGTCCTTCGTGTTTTTACATGCTTTATTTTAAAATTGTTTATCCAAAGTACTTTTAAATTTGAATAATCTTAATGACCAGCTTGTATCCAATATTTTGAAGGTGTTGTTGTCACATAAAGAACGCAACGCTGCGTTTACCTGGGTCACGATGACCTAGGTGGTTGTTGAGAAAACAAGAGTGAAGAAGCAAATAAATTCAAGGTCAAAGTTCAGTCATTTATCTTCAAAGCGAAAATGAAATGGTAAAAAAACTTTGTGAAAGCGTGTTTTGATGTGTTGAACAGATGTGTAAAAGGTTTTGATAGGCTGCTCTTTTATAAGGGGGAATCTTTTGATATGCTGATTAGATGTTTTGGTATACAGCTCATATAGATGTGTCGTATCATTTAATCAGCTAATGTTTTTGAAGTCATTTTTCTTTTTAAATATTTTCTAGAAGTTTTTTTCCGTTAAGGGATATAACTAGGGAAGATCGATTTTTATGGAAAATTTTAATTGAGTTTTTTCCCTTCGCTAACAAATTTTGTCAAGGTAGATTCAAATGTTTTTCAGTAAAAATGTTCAACTCAACGCAGTTTTAGTTATCTAGATCTAGAGAATGATAGAATCTAATTAAAATCTTAAATCTAATAGCCTGTTGACAATTTAGTATCGACTTAATACCACCTCGATCTAACTAAGCCTTATTGTTTGCCCAAATGTATCGCAAGAAACTCATAGATATATCTATATGTAAAAAGTTACTAAAAATGTATTATTTTACAAAAGCAAGAAACTTGAAGAAACGAAAAGGAGCTTAGTATTTTATTAGACCAGGGGTCTCCAAACTACGGCCCGCGGGCCGGATGCGGCCCGCGAGGTCCTCTCATCCGGCCCGCGGAGCTCTTTTTGTCCACGGAAAAAAACGTTTGTTGATGATGGCTGAGGAACTTTGCCCAGAAAAATCAGACATGCCTGGAAGAAACTGGCCCCCGAACTGAAATTTGATAGGTAATGCGGCCCTCGGACTGAAAAGTTTGGAGACCCCTGTATTAGACGAAACTATTTTTCTTCGAAATGAACAGAACAAAAACTTATTCTTCGAAAGAATTTTAGAATGTTTGTTGGCATAGACGCTAAAAAAACTACTTCCGATAGCAAAGTGATCGATTTTTCCCATTTAGGACATGTACTGTTAGGAATTCAGTAGTGCGTTTCTATATTTAGACGTGTAAATAGTTTTTACATATGCCACTCCTAACATTTTAGATACACTTACGAGACCGAATATATATCGTAAAAAGTAAAATGGCCGATAAACAATATAACATTAAGATGGGCGGAAACGCAGCAGCGTCGGTGGATGCTTACCTCGAATACAGACGGTATGTTAAGAGTAAGAGTAATAAAAGAATGTTATATTTGGTAATCATTAGTAATAGTAGTAATCAGCATGTACTAGATCTAGATCAAGATCTAGCGGCTAGTAATAGTATGGCTAGTATTGAGTAAGGTTAGTAAGTACTAGATCTAGATTCTAGTAATATTATAATATTAAGATTAAGTGATTATAAGGAATATAGATCTAAGTGCTAACTAAATCAATTGACAGTAGGGGTAGCCTAATTAGTAATATTAATAAATATTTAATAATTAGGCCTAATAAGTTAGATTGTAATAATAATTTATATAATTTATGATGGTTAACATTTCATAGTCATAGACCTCATTATGAGTATCATAGACTTGAATTTTTATTCTATTCAAGAATTATTTTAGACTAGTCTTGTTCAAAGTACATTGATGTTCAGATTTCAAACTGTTGTAGCAAACAAAATCTTAATTATTAATTATATTTTTTGCATTTATTCTAAAACAGAATTGTAGGTGATGATGATGGCGGTAAAATGTTCACCCCTGAGGAATTTGAAGCATACAAAAAGAAAGTTATTCCTCTGGTAATATTTTATTTTAAACATTTATTAAATGATTTAATATTATTCCTAATGTTTGCATTTCTGTTAATTTTAGCTGATCACTAAATATTGTAGAAAGTTTAATGTAAAGTAAGCAAAAATGTCCTCTGGCCAATATTCCTTTTATAATCATTGTGGTTAGATTGAAATGTAATATTTTACCATCTCTTCTAAGAAAATATGTCCTCAGACATGTTTAATTGTACCAAATTTTATTGCCTAGAAAAACAATCTCACTTAATTTGGAAGATGTTTTTATTTGACATTTTGTCCCTTAATAATGTCGCATTTTCTCCCCACCCTTCCCATATTATTTGTAGACATATTAACTAATATATTTGTTGCGTTTTTTTTTTCAGCGCATCAAAAACCGGCTGTATACTTGTTATAGCAACCCTAATGGAATGGATTGTAAACTTGTCGGTCCTGAGACACCTTGCTTCTGTACACACAGGTATTCAATTCATTGTGGAAGACCCTGACATAGCTTAGTTTTAGTGATTCCTAATAAGCATATCTTTAGCATTGAGTAGGCCCTACTTATCAAAATATTGGCAGGGCTTATTCAAGGTGATGTTTTATTTTAGCATCATTGCCAAATGCAGACCCTTACGTTAAATCTAACCCTATTGACAATGCTAAAACTTAAGCCATCCCTGAATTGAAAAAAAAACTACATTGAAAAAAAGTTTCTTGTAACAAACTTTATTAATCTCATCTTTCCTACATTTTTAAAATCTTGCAAGTAATTTTTTTCACTAATTTTCTTCCACAAATTAAAATTAATTTGGTTATACTATGAGAAAAGTTTAATTATCTCCCTTCGATTACCTCCCTTTGATAATCTTCCACAGATACAAGCAGCATAAGACAGACTTTGAAGAGATCCCAAAACAACGTCCCATCATGCTCCCCTGCAGTGTCTCAGGTTGTCCCTGCAAGTCGTATCATTACGTGCCTGCGAACGGCAGCCAGCCCATCCGCTGTACGTGCAAGCACCTTTCCGATGAACACAACCCCAAATCACCATTTGTTTGCAAGAAAGGTATTTGTTACAGTTAAAGTTATGAGTTTTTATGTATCAATCACCTTCCTTGTTTTTAACATTGATCTGTATTGTGATCTTTAAAAAGATATCCTTCTTACTCTTTTCTTCTTAAAATATTTTGAAGCTTGCTTTTTCTTAGTTTAATACATCACACTCACAGGGGGAGGGGGGTCCGTAATTTTGTGACGGTGTGTGACGAGGGGGAGGGGGGTTCACACTTTTGCATTATAAAAAAGCAATGTTAGAAAACAAATTTTAGACGTTATTTCGCGTTTTAGAAAACTGTTTTAATAAATTGCAATAGGAATTGATTAAAATACTCTATTTTGACAGAGTTCAGACAAGATATTGGAAAAAAATCGATGCTTTAAGAAAAATTCATCTGAAATTTTGAGGGGGGTTGTAGGCTGAGGTGTGACGTCATTTTGAGGGGGTCTGGCTTTTTGTGACAATGTGTGGTGGAGGGAAGGGGGGAGGTAAAAATCGTCAGAGAAAGCGTAACGTCATTTATTGATGACCCCTTAGGTTTAGTTTAGAATTCTGAATACAGAAGTATTATGTGTTGCTTAGTATCCAACCATAAGGTTGTCCATTAGCTAAAAGGATTTAATTGCATGTTAATTTATTTTACACCAATTAATTAATTCTTCAGGTGGATGCACCAGATGCACCGGCTTCAAGAGCTTTTTCAGTTGTCCATGTGGCTTTACTCACAATGACCATGAAATGATCATTGAGACGGCTGATGAACGTGAGGCCAGAGGTCATCCCCTGGGTGAGGCTGTGCCCTACCAGGCCATGGGGGGTCTGACTGGGTTCTCCTCCCTAGCTGATGGTTATCTGCGACTGGATCCTAGCGGCCGAGGTACTTCACCGTGTGTATGTGTGTGTGGCATGTATGTGGCTGAGGTACTTCACCGTGTGTATGTGTGTGTGGCATGTATGTGGCTGAGGTACTTCACATTGTGTATGTGTGACGTGTTTGTATTAATAACTATTACAAATATGTGCATTATTATTTTTATAAATAAGTAAAGTTACCATTTTGAAGGTAGATGAAGTAGAGTTTCCCTGTTTCCATGACCTCATCATGTGAAGGGATAATTTGGTCAGCACTATTCTCAGCTGCATTTTTTTCCCTAACATGGACTCAGGTACATTCTAAGGACTCAAGTCCATGATATTAATTCAAGACATTCAGATTAGCATGACCACCCCGCCCCATTTTTTAATAAGTTTTTGTATTACAGGGAAATGTAGTGAGTAAATAGAACAGCCTGTATGCCATACCTTGTTCAACTCTTTACTCTTGCCTAGCAGTTGGCCTACATGAGCTTTAAGATCTTAACCTTTGCCCTGACTATATTTACAAAATTGCAGTAGCCTTATTGACATACTATACGACACTGCTTTTTTACCACCTTAACCCAAAGTTTTTTCTAATAATGATTTTGTGATATTGAAAAATGTATCGCATTTGCAAATTATTAACAATAAATCTATAAATTGTAATTACAATTAGATAATGCTGTGTTTTCTTTCAGGGGCGCCATCTGAAGAATTTCTAAGCCAGCCCATTACAGCTCTAGACAACCCATTTCTCAGAGCTAATGTCAACTCTATCAAGGCACATGAGCTTGCAAAAAGGGGAACAAACGGTAAAACAAATGATTTTGTTGTGTCCCTTTGAAAGTGAGCTAAAGTATTTGAAAAATTATATTTACTGCAACTTTTTAATATTTATATACTAAAAGTAATCGAAGATTGAATTTAAATTTTTTTATATACATGTCAATATATAATATATATTCTAAAAGAATAAATTATTTCAAAAGTAAACCCAATATATGTTTTATAATAACAAAATGTTTGCTTTAAACATTAACCACTTCAGGAAATTCACAAGGTAAAATCTGCTCTTAAGTTTCCATTGTTGTGTTGCTCTTTCTTCTAGGTGTCACTAGTGTCTAATAATAAACTAACTTTTAAAAAAAAAAAGTAAAACCTAGAGAAATTAGACTGGGCTATGGAAGAAAAGAATATTTAAAAAATTTTTTTTTAGTCCCACCATATTAATAATAACAAACATTAGTTTTTTAAACAATCAGATGACATAACTCTAATCTGCAAACAACAAATCTAACATTTCTCCATTGATGTGTACTTTTTCCCCATTTAGACAACTTTATGTGTGTTTGTTATGGTACTTATGTGATTAAAGTTTAGCTTTAGCATCCTTGGTTTTTATCTTAAGCAAGTACTAGCCACTAATTTAAGAATTACTGTTTAAATATCTATTTCTTGCGTTAAACAAAGTACTTTCATTCTGCAAGTTTAAAATGTAATAAGGCACCACACTTTGGGTTGGCCTACTGCATAGATTGCTTGATAATTGACATCAATGAAAGTCATAGACCTACTATTATTAATATTTAAATTGTATATTAAAATGATTATGATACTCATACCTTTAACATGTGTTGTGTTCAAAAAGAATTTTCTTCTGATAGAGTCCTGAATTAATTGTATGATTTGTTAGTTTCTATAAAACTATAACTTCTTTTTTCATAAACATTATTCAATTCAGGATAATGAAAACAACTCTTAACATTTTCTTATTATTTTTTTTTTCTAGTTTTCATATTCACACCTTTATAGTATTGTAGTGATGTGATCTTAGATAACTTAAAAAATACCAACCCATCCTTTTTTATCTATAGAATGTTACAAATGTTACACCAAATAAGTTATTTTCTACTACTTGCACACAAAAGATATTTGTTTATTTTGTTTGGTAACTCTCCATTAAAGCAAGGCCTATCCCAGGTTTCAGCTGATTTTGTGTAAAACCTTAAGTTTTAGGCTTACTTACTATGTGCTGATTTTGAAGGACCTTTGAAAACTAAATGTATACATTTCTGTTGATAAAAAATTCGTGCTTTTAAATTTATATTTCTGTTAAAATAATTCCTAATTAAAAGAAATTCTTAACTGTTATTTAAATAATGAGTTCTGGAACTATACATTTGTAAGTTTCATTTGTTTATTAAAACATTCCTAGTAAACATAAAATTATTTATGGATGACTAAGTTGATGATTAATTATCATTTTGGTATAATTCACATTTGAAAGATTCTAAATCACAAATAGCTATTTAACATTATGTTTCAAAAATTTTAGATGGAATTTTCTTTTTAATATATTATTTTAATGATAATGAGTCTGCTAACACCTGATAATTACATCATGGTTGTTTAAAAGTTAATTATATATACAAAATCATTTAGTCTTTACTGAATTTATATTACCATTTATATGTATTTGTTTCTATTACAGCATTTGCCAATCCAACTATTTTTCAATTAACTGTCAAAACTTTTCCAGAATGCTGACTGCATCAATGCAAAATTTTTGTAATGTTAAGAACGAAACTTTTTTTTAATGATTGTCATTTATTAAAAAAATAAATTTAAATTTTGTGGCCAGTTGGCATTCTGGAAAATTGCAATCATTGTTTTCCCAGTGTGACAACATGCCTTGTTTCATCTTCTGTTGTGATCATGTTTGTTATGCTTTAAGTTCTTTTTGAAAGGACACATGTATTTTTGTCTGGTCTCATTTTGCTTGTTGTAAAATTATTTATTTTTAAAATGGCCAATTTATTTTGTTTATAGTTATTGATTTGTGATGACATTATTTCCAGTTGAATGGACCTATATAGTTTTGTATGTTGTTACTAAATGTGTTGTGAGATTATTTCTGTTGAAGTTGGCGTTAATTATTCTACGCTGTCTCAATGTTTTTTCTGAGATTATTTCTTCATATATTTCTATGTGCTGTCGTTGTATGTGTTGGGTTGTGGTCTGATTCCAGCTTTGACTGGCCCAGAGGATCCAGTGTTTCAGGACATTGAAGAAAGAATTTCATCCGTGAAGAAGCCTGGAGAATCTGATATGGACTTCTTTGAGAGGAGATACCAAGAAAGGGTGAGCTTTATTTCCGCCTTTGTAATTCACAAATCCAACTGAAAAGTTTGGATAGAGATATATTTTTTATTGCTGTTAATTATAAAAATTATTATATAATCTAAGATTATTCAGTTTTTAAAAAGATTTTTTTTTAAAACTCAATATGGAGTTTGTTTTATTTTAGGTTACCATCTTTATCAAAACATTAGTGAGAAAATATTGTATACTCTGAGTTATATACTATTAATTATTTAAAAATATTATAATAGTTGTTTAAAAAGCTATTTAATTCTCCAGCTAAAACTTGAAGCTGCGGCCAAAAGAAAGCCCATCGCTAACCCTTACACCCAGCAGAGCACTAAAGTGGGCCAGAGGAAAGCCATTGAACCAGCCTCATCAAAAGCTAAAGCAATTAAGCCAAAGCCAGGCACATCCAAGCAATGAGACAGTCAGATACCAACTGTGACTAAGATAGTTTAATTTTTAACATACATTCATACATACATTCATATATATATATATATATATATATATATATATATATATATATATATATATATATATATATATATATATATATATATATATATATATATATATATATATATATATATATATATATATATATATAATAGGGTATGTAGGTATGTAATAAGAAAATATCTGGCAGCCTTGGATCTAGTGTTGTATGTGGATTAGCCTAGACTGTGACTTAGTTGGTGTGAAAGCTTATATCAATCATATTGAGCCATTTAATATTTTTAGCACTACCATTACCTGTGATAAACTTATTTTTAGAGAACATTATATACGACTTAATGACCACTTGTTTTGGTAATGAGTACTTAATCACAATAAATTCCATTATAAATGGTTAGCATAACATTGTTGGTGAAGTATGTTTTATTGGCCTTAAGTTTCTGTGATATTTTTCGAACTGTTTTTCTTTACATTTTAATATACTTTCGTAAAAATCTATTTTATTGATCTGTTGAAATTGTTGCTTATTTTATTCATGGTTTCTGTTTTTAATTGTACACTGTTACATAAATTTTATTTGCTTACCCTATATATAGGCTACTTATTCTACATTCAAACTTAATTGGAGAATAATAGTACTTTATTCTTAAAGTAAATTCAACAAATAAAATAATATATGTTTTGATGTGATTGCAAAGAAAATCAAATAATTCTATTTATATAACCTTGGGATATAGATACAATACATAGAAATTATTGAAGTCTACATATAAAGTAGGCTATTTTAATATTTATTTATAGTTTTTTCAATTAATTTTTTTTATTTTGTTTATTAAAAACAAGCCACTATATAAATGTGTGAAACAATATTAACTGTAGTGCCTTTTTCAAAAACTGCTGCTGGTGTTAAGACTTCAAAGTTAATTTTGAATTGGAACTTTTCAATAATTTACAGTGCCAAAATTTTATTTCTCATATGAAACCTCACATTCCAAACTTTTAATTTACACAAATTGTTATTTTACTCTCAGACATGTTATCTATATATTTTCTGAATAAACAAAGTTTCTTAAAATCCAACAAGAGTACTCTAGTTTGTGAAGAATTTTTTTTTTTTTTTTTTTTGCAAGAGAAGTCACTTATTACTCATAACTTAAAACGTATGCCTCCAACCTCCATATTATCATCAGGCTATACAAGCTAGAAGTGTTTCTTTTAAACTTTTTCTCCGGAAGGGGGGGGGGGGGCAAAATGTCCAGGGGGGGGGGTCACTGTTAAAAGTATACATTTTCTATATAAATTCCATTTCGTTCGGGGAGTCCGTAGACTTTCTTCGCCCCCCCCCCCCCCCGAAGAGATGCCTGGAAGAAACTCTGCATGCTATAATGTCTACAATACATCCCAACCACTGACAACAACACACATTTGGTACATAGGCTCTCTACCAAGTCCTGACTCTTAAAAAATAAATTAAATGAAACCTTTGTTGGGGAAAAAATCTTTGCAATGCCTTTCAATCAATTGTTTTATTCTAGGAAGAAAGAAAAAGCAGGTCTAAGTGAGCCATGTCCAAAGGCGTAGTGAGGGGGGGGTGCGGACCGCACGGGGTGACACCATTTAGGGGGGGGGGGGGTGACACCAAGGCAAAAAAATAGCAAAATATATAGAGAAAAACTTGAGGGGGAGAGGGGTGCAAATCGAAGTTTGAGAGGAGTGCAAATCAAAAATTTAAAAGTTTGTCCCCGGGAAGGGTCGCTACGCCTCTGGGGGGTGACACCATTAAGTGCCGCACCGGATGACACCCGACCTCGCTACGCCACTGAGCATTGGTAGTGTCAAATTGACCAATTATGAATTACTGAAAAATAGAAAATAAAACAACCTATTTAGCGGCGTAGCATAGTGTCGCCCGTTAATTCTTAAACAGTTACCCGTATTTGATTTTTTAAAGATGTCCCATTAATTTTGGGATCCAAAATTAAATGTTTACAGCTATTCAACTGATACTACAATGAATGTCATCGGTATTGACTAGAAGTATGTTATAATAAAGATACTATGTTTATACTTTCAAATAACCTACAGTTAAGTAGTCAATTAGTAAAATATATAGTTTTAACAGGTTATATAATTAACATAAAAAATATAATAATTATGTAATCAAATTTAAAGAGTGTTTTTTGTTTTGTTTTTTGAAGCATGTTTTAGTTAAAATTTGTTAATTTAGCTATTCATGTGAAAGCTATTTCCCTTGAATAAAATTTTGATATTTGATTTTCCAAATGGGAGATAATTCGTTGTTTAACACTACATAAATTTCAAATCCACGCACCTTGGGTTCGTTGCAAATTAATTATCTAATTAAGTGTCTTTTTCATATTTTCACCCTCTCCTAAAGGATAATATATGTTAATTGTAGGTTGGAATCCATTACATTTGTAAACTTTTATTTTTCGAAAAAAAAAATGGTTACATAATCACACAATATAGACATTGGGGGTCATCCATAAATGACGTCACGCTTTTTTGACGATTTTTTACCCCCCCCCCCCCCCCTCCGTCACACTTCGTCACAAAAAGCCAGACCCCCCCCCCCTAAAATGGCGCCAAAATGGGTTGGGAAAAAAAAATAAAAGCTCATTTTAGCTGCAGTTTTGCATTATACATATAAAAAATATATGGGGTGAGCGCCAAATTGAAAGTTTGTCCCCGGGCGCCGGGAAGGGTCGCTGTGCCTCTGTTCCATTCAACTATTTTAGACAGCATAGGCCTAAGCCTAGCAATAAAATAGAAATAATAAAGGAGTATGATCGATTATTGTGTATAAAACACATTGATAGATCTCCCCAAGTACTTTGTGTACTATAAGGTGTTTTACTTTTATAAATAGGATATATCAATCACGATGGTTTTAGAGTGTATTGATGCTACTGCAAGATAAATTATGTCTAAAGTTTGTTTTGTTTCAACTATTTTGCGAAGAGCTGTTTTTAATCAACCGAACCAGCATGCTTTTACTTTTGCTTTGTTTAAACTTGCATCTTTTGTTTCAGTTATTTTGTTAAGATTTGTTTTAATCAACCGAACCAACATGCTTTTACTTTTGTTTTGTTTAAACATGCATCTTTTGTTTTGTTTCACCTATTTTGTGAAGATTCGTTTTAATCAACCGAACCAACATACTTTTACTTTTGTTTTGTTTAAACATGCATCTTTTGTTTTGTTTCACCTATTTTGTTAAGATTTGTTTTAATCAACCGAACCAACATACTTTTACTTTTGTTTTGTTTAAACATGCATCTTTTGTTTTGTTTCACTTATTTTGTGAAGATTTGTTTTAAACAAACGAATCAATCTTTTACTTTTTTTAACGTTGTCTTTGCCGGAGGCCGTATGTTGACCACGTGTGGAATAGAGACGAGGGATCTAATTAGTATTAATTCCCTGGGAGTGAAAGATAGCAGACGGCAACAGGAAGAAGCGGTTAAGATAAAAATGTCCGCAGGCTCATAGAAATCACATCTGTGTGAAACAAAGCCATTTCATTGAAAAACTTTCAAAAGTAAAAACTGTCTACTGTCGCTGAAGCAAGGATGTGAATGAGTATCCGTTACAGTAAAACCTGGAATTTTTGATACGGTTGGCAAGAGGCAGATGTCTACTTCATCTACTATCTACCATACGGATCGTTACGTCTGAAAGGAGAACTTTACTTTTACCTTACTTAACCGTAACTTAAGCGGTTAGGCGCTAGAGAAAAAAAAAACATTCTAAACTTAATTGAAACGTTTGTGTATGTGTATCTATGTTAGGGTACTGAATGGAAAATATTTGCAGACATCAGTCTCTTTTGAACATATGCTTGCCATGCCAACGACGGCCATCTTGAAAAAATCTACCTTTTTGTGGAGGTCCCAAGGTTGAAAAACTATCTATATATATAATTCTCTTCTTGGAGACCATAGAAAACACCAAGTTGTAAGCGCGCTCCCTACCACCCCCACCACTACATGGTCTGGTGAGCTGTGGTTCACGCTTAATGTTTACAATCGTAGAGCCGGGTTTAGTGACGGCAATTAGGGGCAGATAATTTAGTTTGAAACGATTTTAAACTTAGGGGAGGTAACTAAGAGGAGGCTGCTTTCACGGGGGGGGGGGGGGGGGGTTGGGGAAAGGAGGGAGGTTATCGTCCTTAAAGAGCTACTGATAATGTTTTAAGGCAAATATATTAAGTGGCAGCATTGGTACTGTCAAATTCACAAATTAAGATTTACTGAAAAGTAGAAAATAAAACAACTAAATAGCGGCGTATGATACGCCGCGGGTCGGCTCGTACTATATATTGAACATATAATTATTGATCCTGTTTTTACTAACTCGAATAGAGTCAGCTGCCTCTGTTTTGTTTGTTGTTTTTTTTTTTCGAATTTTCAACATTTAGTAAGGTTAAACTTTAATACCGTTATATAAAATTGGTAAAATTTAATAGATATGGACCAGAAATCAGCTCTCAGAATGCGATGCCTAACCTTGTACTGAGAAGCGACAGAAAGAAGTGCGACACTGCTGTATAATAGGTCTAAAATTTGTTGTATTTAATCCGCTGGTGTTGAAGGAGAGGTAGATATAAATAGGTGGCAAAGTTACCCTTTCTAACCTGGCGGTTCAAAGTGGCGTAGATAGGGGAGGGCGGCTGCCCCGGGCGCAGAACCTCCAAGGGGCGCCAAAGGGGTAGACAAATAAAGATTGTTTTAAGCTGAAGTATCGAATTATACACAAAGTTACGAAAATAAACGACTACAAGGTTTTACACACTGATTTCTATATCAATTATGAGGCGATGAAATAGAAAATGTTACGAGATATTAGCTGTTAAGAAGAGACACACCTTTCCAACTGGAGGAGGGGGGGGACGCTTTTCACAGACAGGAATAACTATATATAAATTGGTAGGGGGATGGGGGAAATGATAGTTCGCCTCAGGCGCCGGAATAGGTGGCTAAGCCTCTGGCGGTTCATAGGGTATATGAAGCAGAGTTCACTTGTTTCTAAGACCTAGCGATATTCCCCCACATACTATTAAAGCCTAGATGTGAAAATTACACTTTAAAATTCTACATCGATGCCTCCCAAAGGTTTGGAATTTAAATTCCATTTACGACATATGAAATTATTTTTTTTAAAGGTTATTACCTAACTGTGCCCAACATTAACCATCTATTTAAATATATTGAAAAATAATTGCAATCAATTAAATTTTATTAATTTTGCACTATAACTCCTTAATCACCAAATTACAATATTTTAATTAAGACTGGGATGGCTTTTTATTTTTAAAAAATCCATTGCAGAACTATTGAAGTTGATTAATTCTGAGCGATATCAAAGACATTTGCATTAATTACCACACCATTATAATTTTTTGCTTCACATATTTCATCACAAAACTACAAAAAATTAAATTAGATGTGGTATGTGAATCGCGTAAGTGCAACCTTAATGTTTTCTGTGTTTCCGCGAAGATTAAAATAGCTGATGCTCGTCTCAAGTCTATTTTTAGCCATACGATCAGGACTCCAATATTAGAGAGTGTACCAAGCCAACTCCAGACTTGTTAATATTTGATTCACCAAACTTGTCCGCTGGAGAGGGGGATATAGTGAGGGAGAGGTGGGGAGGGAGCGAGGGTACATTATTCAATTTGTTAAGTATTCTCTTTGAGCCTGCGCCGTACTAATGAAGCTATGGTGTTTAATGCCAACGTTTAGATTACAAAGGGTTGCGAGTGTTGATGTAACTGTTTCAAGGAAGAAAAAATGTGTTGAGTAGTAGTAGTAGTAGTGTGTGTGTGTGGGGGGGGGGGGGGGGTGCATGAGTAAGAAACTGCAAACTTGCTGATAAAAGTTCACTTTAGTCTGTGAAATGGATATCCTGGATAATGGATTTTTAAATTATGTTTTTAAAATTATCTCGATAAAGAAGTCGTAAAGCGTAGAACTCCCCCCCCCCGACACACAGTTGCTGCAACACACCCCTCCCCTTCATGTACACCACTTCACCCCACCGAAAACACAAGGAATCTTCCGTAGCTATACTTCCCTTGATGTGTGCTGCATACACATTTTAATAACCAACCCGACAGACTTCCTTGCTAGGTGATCTAACGGCCTTAAAATTTTGATAACCAACCCGACAGACTTACCTGCTAGGTGACCTGTCGGCCTTTGATTTTTGATAACCAACCCGACAGACTTACCTGCTAGGTGACCTGTCGGCCTTAGGTTTTTGATAGCCAACCCGACAGACTTACCTGCTAGGTGACCTGTCGGCCTTAAAATTTTGATAGCCAACCCGACAGGCTTCCTTGCTAGGTGACCTGTCGGCCTTTGATTTTTG